>NC_133102.1:1745884-1925884 GCF_022965805.1 Primulina eburnea | reverse complement strand
CAAACAGCCAGCCATGACTGCAAATAATTGAGCAGCAAAAAACAATTATTTATTTATATAGAAATAACATATCAGAAAAGCAATTGTGTTCTCTACGTAACGATTTTGCCTACAATTATATGGTTAAAATCACTCATGATTGAGAATGGGGATTTTTCTTTTTTCATTATCGCAAATTATTTTTAAAAACTTGAATAAAGTTAATTTATCTTGGATTATATAATTATTTATACATGTATATAATATATTTTGGGTTGTGTATATTAATGGACTTTCCATTTGTGTGAATGAAAATCGAGGAATGTTGGTTTTTCCTAAGTAGGAAAATAAAAGTGTTATAGATGAGCTTGTATTGTGTTACACGTTATGGAAGTTTAAGAATAATTGATTAAGTTCTTTCTTGTGGGTGCAAATCAAGGGTAGTTTTGAACTAAAAAAAGCTTGACTTGTGTGTAACTGTACGAGCAGGGCCTGGTACGTTGAATGTTGGACCGATCGATACAAAATATGCCTAGCTAGGCTATGCCACTTTTTCCTATTTTTTGTTTTCCTCTATGTCCTTCGTTCATGCTTTCTTTCTCTTATTTACGGGCTACTCGTAGTTCTGCCTGATATGTTGATAAAATTCGAGTGCTATTCCGTTCGTCGGTGTGGTGATTTGTGCAACATCGTTACAGCTCTGCCCGTTATATCATAGAAAACAGTCGTCCGACTAAATCTTCGAAGCACATACTGTAACGATGTACTTGTTACAAGCATCGGTTTGAGTTATTGTTTCTTGTTGTTCTTGTATACACGATATTCACAATAATATGCTTATTTTCATTTATGGTGTGTTTGGTTGAGTGGATTAAATAAGGATAGATTAATAGTCCAATATTTATCGTTAAAATTTTAAGTTGTTTTAATAATCATTTTGACCCGGTTTAAGATCCAATTTTATTAATCAAATAATTATCCATAAAATTGGATCTTAAACCGGGTCAAAATGATTATTAAAACAACTTAAAATTTTAACGATAAATATTGGACTATTAATCTATCCTTAGTTAATCTACTCAACCAAACACACCTTAGTGTTTTATCTTTACGAAATTGTTTTTGTTCATTACTTTTATATATATATATATATATATATATATATATATATATATATATATATATATATATATATATATATATAAACGTTTTAATTATTATAAAGTCTATGGGTTGTTCAAAAGAAACGAAGCGTTAACAATATTTTTAGAGGTCGTCCTCTTCTGGCTTTTAACAAACAATTAATTAAAGGTCCCTCTCTTTTCACTTTTTAAACAATTTTTTGGGCTACTTTTTTGTACTCACTGCTTTAATTATATATATGTTTATCGTAAGTGTCCAATTATTGTTCTTCCAGTGGAAAGAAGAAAATACATTAATCTAGGGAACAAGTTTCAATTTTTGAATAATCATCAGGATTCAAAATTTTATTTTGTACGACAGCACGAGCAATTAAAATTTTAGATTTCAGTGTATATTGAAAAACTCCAAAGTTCAAACTCACATAATAGCAAGTAAATTATATCAGTCACATAAATTACACTGAACAAGTTTTGTGTGACAACTTCGTCCAAATATTGGTAAGTGGTATAGAACGTATATACGTATGGTTCCTTTTGGTAAATATATCTAAATAATTATACATAGGTTGATAATATTCTATCCTATCCCATCCTATTTGGTAAAGATTGATCGGCATTCTAATCAACAATATCGTTGATTAGTGGGCCAAAAATAATTGGAAAATGATTTGAAAGCTGAAAAAAATAATGAAACTAGAAATAAAATAATTGAAGCATACGACGGACGGATTCATAAAAAAACATCATTATTAATGGGGATATTCGTGACATTTCAACCCCACCCACCAAAAATAAAATATATATAAAAAATAAATTCAAATTATGTTGATGAATTTAATGATATTATTCTTTGGTATTCAATGTATTAAACGGGTCAGATTTGTAAAACTCATATCCAACTCAATCAAATCCACACAAAAAAAATCACTTTTGACGTTAAAAAATATTATTTGTCAACATAGTTATGAATCAGGTCAATATGTCTCACGCATATAGAAACGTGAGACCGTTTTATAAGAAACTTACTCAAAATCTACATATTGGTAAGCAATGATGTGTTTTAGATCACGTATTCGTTTGATTCAAATATATAAGCAAATATCTTATGTAGCAATATTTTTTCCCTACATTCTCACTCACATACCCCTAATTAATTCGGAGTCTTGTAGTTAACTAACTATTACAAAGATCATAAATTATTTATATAATCATTCATTAAATAAGGGTAAAACTAAAAATTAGTTGGTATAAATGAAATTTTCGATAAATTTCTTAATCCGTGTGAAAACATACGTATCTAATTAAGACGGAAATAAAAAAAAAAAACTTAAATTTTAGTGTATAAGAAACTCGTATGTAAAATGAGACATACATTAAAAATTTTGAAGAATTAAAATCTTATAATTTTTAATAAAGTTTTGGAATTTTTTAATGAAGGTTTAATAATTGGTGAGACTCAACTTTTTGGGGTAGATAACCTTACAACCAAGGAACTCAGAGAAACTTCATAGCTGGAAAGTTGGAATATTACACTTCGAAAAGATGAAGATTGATACATTTAGTTATTAGATGACACACAATTGTGCGTATCCGTGTATATCAAACCTAATCTAGACAAACTTTTGGTAGTGATGTACACTCCATATTTAATCAATATTTGGATTATTGAGTTTGCATTAATATTGCTTCATCCACGATCAATCGAAAAACTTGTGTGAGACGGTCTCATATGTCGTATTTTGTGAGACAGAACTTTTATTTGTATCATTCATGAAAAAATATTAATTTTTTATACTAAGAGTATTACTTTTTATTGTGAATATTGGTAGGGTAGACATGTCTCACATGCAGATAAAGATTCGTAAGATCGTCTCACAAAAGACTTATTCATTTAAATACTTCAATTGATCCAAATACAACTGTGCTTAGATATATTTTTTATGAAATTATTTTTATTTGGTGATTGTGACGGAATTCTGATATTTGTCTCCGTCGAGAATATTTCATCGAGTAGTTAAAATAAAAGAATATAGGTGCTTGCTTACTTGCTCGGAAGTATCGAGAAAAATGCCCAAAATATTTTATGTTGCTACCAACTAACCAATATTTTTCAAATCATGTAATAAAAATGTGATTCACTTTTGTTTGTTTCTTTTTTTAAAAAATAAAATAAAATAAAATTCTCAAAAAGAGATATAAGACATCACAATATTGGCAAAAACCCGTGTGAGACGATATCACGAATCGTATTTTGTGAGGACATATCTCTTAAATGAGTCATCCATGAAAAAATATTACTTTTTATTGTGGATATCGGTTATTGGGATCATCCATGAAAAAAATATTATTTTGTATGTTAAGAGAAGTAATACTTTTTATGTTAAGAGTATTATTTTTTATTGTAAATATCGATAAGGTTGATTTATCTCAGAGCTAAAGATCCGTGAGATCCTCTCACAAAATATCTCCTCCACAATATTACAATCCAACGGCTGGAATTCTTCTTAAAATTATATAATATAAAAAAATGTACCCGCGTGGAACTTACTGTTTGTTCGAATTGACTCAATTGGTCGAAACAAGAAGTATAAATTTTCGTTGAAATAATTATTTCTAATTAAATTTTATTTGAGTTTTTATTTTATTATATTTAAATTTTGCAAATGATTGAGGATTTTGTGAGGTAGCTATTCTCTGGAAAAATTGAATATATATATATATATATATATATAAAGGTTGAAGTTTTTGTGATCCGACTTTGTACACTAATTAGTTTTTTTTATAAAAACTCATCTAAGATTTTTTTACGAGTCAATATAAATTTATGACTCGATCCAATTCATTAAAATAATATTTTTATATAAAAAATATACTTTCCATTATAAATATAAAACTAAAACGAATGAATCAATATACACCTAGGTCGTTGGTTAGTTTGATTGAAAAGATGGAAAACGAGCACACGGGAAAACAATGGATGGATTGATTATTTTTCTTAGGGTAATTATTGGCTCTAATAAAAATCAAATTTATATTCAATAAAAAAACATATATCATTTTTATCTTCTTCAATCATTTCTGTAATGATAATTACCAAAAATTAATGAAATAATGTTTTAAGTGAAGTAATAATCAAAGACCGCTCCAACGGTTGGTTGGTGAACAAAGATCTCGTAAATGCACAATGTGAACGCTTTCTATTTCTTTTTTTTCTTTGAGAAATTAATATAAACGTGTTAATCGTGTCTTATGTTACGTCTATTCCATTTTGTTTTCAAATCAGACTTTAGGGAGAATAATTTTGAATAAATATAATGGGAGACTTATTTACGGTGGATTGAGTATTATTTGAGCTGAATATTTATGGCTTTATCTCTCTCAATATCAAATAATATTGAAATTTTTTCCATAAAAAGTTAAGAATATTGTATATATGTCACAAATGTTTCGTATTGAAATATTAAAATCAATAAAAATAGCTTATAAACTCATTGCGATATAACACCTAACAAGAAAGTTTTTTAGGACGATAATCATCTTGGCTTTACAAGCAAACATTATCCCATAAGCAAGTCTCTTGGGAGGAGGACACCATCGAAAAAAGTAGTGAACGTCCTCTGGAACAAAATAATCTCCTTAGTTTATAATAAATGAGTAAGTATCTTGTAGGACAGTCTCACGAATATTTATCTGTGAGACGGGTCAATCCTACCGATATTCACAATTAAAAGTAATATTCTTAACATAAAAAGTAATATTTTTTCATGGATGATCCAAATAAGAGATCTATCTCATAAAATACGACTCGTGAGACCGTCTCACACAAATTTTTGCCTATAATAATTAAAATTTTCAAGTTAATTTTGACAATTTCTTGACTCCAAAATATAAATTAATTTGCGCCAAATTCCTTATTGATATATTTTTGCATTTATTTATTTATTTAAAAAACATTGATTGACACACTGGAACATCATCATCAGCATCATCATCCCAAAGGGCAAATTGGTATATACCACAAGGTGAATCAAGTATTTAAATATATATCTTTATTATTATTATTATTATTAAAAGATTATTATCCAAATTTAAAATTTTAAATATCACAACGGTTCGTCTATTTAAACCCAGCATATGCCTCCATATTTCCTCCCCCCTCTCCTTCCCATTCCTTCTCTGCACAATAAAGATTCTGCCTCTGCTATTCTTTCCAGTTAATCCGCATTTCTCAAATTCTGGTATGCTTTCTATTTGGGATCTTGCCATTGTTTTCATTTTCATGGTTTCCATCGACAAATGAAAGATATTTGAACTTTCTGAGATAGATGAAATGACTTTTGGGTCATGGGACTGAAAGGGTTTTTCCAAGGAAGGAACGAGGATTTTTGTCAAGAGAGTAAAATTTAAAATTTTTTTTTCCCATATAAATAAAGGGTTGCCCTCTCCATTAATTCCTGGGGTTTTTTTGTCCGTGTTTTCGTATCTGCATTTTCATTCTTTGTTCCTGGTTTTGGGGTACCAGATGAGGAAAAAGTGGGTGATTCTTGAATTTTGGGGGCGAGTTTGGAATTTAATAGTTCCTATGTCAGTATGGAACGTATTTAAAAGTTCTGAATACGTTTTAATTGTATTTTTCCCTCTTTTGGATGTACAATTTCTCCCGTTAAAAATCCTTATTCAAGTCTTTTACGTCTGCTTTATTAACTCCTTAATATGCTACTTAATTTAAGATTACTTTTGTTGGTGGACACTTTTCTTGTAGATACGATGTATCGAGACGAGTGGTGATAGCCCATTTAATCTTAATGAAATAATTTTGATACCAGGAGTTGTGCATGAAAAATTTGTCTTCTCTAAGTCTGTTCTGCCTTTGAGAAATGAACTGCATTTTCATGTCCAATTCGATGAATTTTACATTAGCCCTGCGATGAATGTTTAATAATTTCATTTGTTTTCTATTCAAATTGTTAGATTGAGATGGAATATGAAGACCGGTATAGACAGGTTCAGAGGCCAAAATATGACTGCCTTCTGTTTGGTGAGTTTTTAAACTTTAAGAAATAGCTTTAAAATTGCAATTGCATCACACAAATGACGATGCTCTTTTTTCTTCTTTAGATCTTGATGATACCCTTTATCCATTAAGTTCTGGTCTTGCTACTGCTGTTCTTAAGAACATTCAAGGTAATTTTCTCACACCTTAAAATACGTGTAGTCGACCTTTCCGAGTAAAGTTTCGTGCCTGCTCAGTGTTATAGTTGTTAAATTCTCTATGGGCGTGTGATTTATTATGTCCCTCTACAGATTATATGATTGAAAAGTTGGGTGTAGAAGAGAGCAAAATCCCTGTTTTATGTGATCTACTTTACAAGAATTATGGTACAACAATGGCTGGTCTAAGGGTATGTTTATCTTCCTTTGGATTGAAGCCTGAATTTCATATGAAAGATCATTTGTGATACGGGTGTTTCTTGCAGGCAATTGGCTATGATTTTGACTATGATGAATATCACGGGTATGTAATTTTCTTGAGAAAAGCTTGACTGGATGGATTACTCTATTTTCTTGTGTCTTGAATTCAGTATGTTGGATGATTTAATCAAGAAGTTCACAAGCTCTGAATTGTGCAGTTTTGTCCATGGGAGATTACCTTATGAAAATCTTAAGCCCGATTCTGTACTGCGAAGCCTTCTTCTAAGCTTACCCCAACGGAAAGTTGTAAGACTTTGTCAAATTTTGTGGCATTCACAAATTTAGTATTATTTACGTTAACAAAGTATAATTCATCTGATTGATTTGATTAACAGATATTTACAAATGCTGATAAGGTCCATGCTATTAAAGCTCTAAGTAGCCTTGGTTTGGAAGACTGTTTTGAAGGGATCATTTGCTTTGAAACTCTTAATCCTACACACAAATACGCAGCGTCCGATGATGAGGACGAGATTGAATTTATGGGAACCAATCCATATTCTGGTGCTTCTACATATAGCCCTCGAAAAATTTTCGACATTATTGGACATTGTTCTCAGACCAATACAGTAGTATCATCAGGATTGCCCAAGACACCAGTTGTCTGTAAACCATCAGAATCTGCTATCGAAAGGGCTCTCAAAATCGCTAACATTGATCCCAGCAGAACTGTCAGTTTACCCTTTTTATATCCAATCATTGAAGCTTACCCTTTTCTTGTATTTAATTATGCTTACACGCATTATTCTCTGATATTGCAGTTATTCTTCGAGGATAGTATTCGCAATATTCAATCCGGGAAACGAATAGGCCTCGACACCATGCTGGCAAGTTCTTGTTTATTTCTTATTTGAACTCCATTTTCAAGAAAATATATACAGAAACATGTAGCTTAAACTCAACATGAAATCTGTCTTTCCATCACAACTTACAGTAATCTGTATAACCGGGATTGTTGTTGATGCAGGTTGGGAAATCCCAGAGAGTGAAGGGATCAGATTATGCATTAGAAAGTATTCATAATCTTCGGGAAGCCATACCAGAGCTGTGGGAAGCTGAAAAGCTTGCTGAAGTTAACTACTCCGGGGTACCACTGGAGGCTTCTGTCATTGCTTAGGTGTTGTGTCATCATTTTCTTGCGAGCAAGATAACCATGACTATGTTCCATGCCAGTAGTTCTTACTTTTATGTCATATTCTATTTTCTGTTGATTAAGTGATGTAAATGTTTTGTTGTTCATCATTAATTAAAATTAAAATAAAGTTTACTTCCAATAATCTGGTCAATATATATATATATATATATATATAACCGATATTATGAACAAGAAAATAATTAAGATATAATGATGTCAAAAACAAATAATGCAATTAATTATTCAACTGCCCACCCAGAAATTATTGAAAATGAAGATGTCAAGATCCAGACCAAATAAAAAAAAAAAACTCGTGACCTTAATGCAATTATATCCCGCATACTTCGATATGAGTAATTTAACCCTCATTTTATGCGTGATCTTTTGATAGATTCTGCTTATAACAACAGTTTGTACGACAAATCCTAAAAACATAGTTTTTGAAATGAATTATTTGGATTCGAAGAGAGGAATTATAATTTAGATTTTTTTTAAAGATTTCAAGTGACTCTAATTTATGAGGGTTTGAAATCTGTCAATTTACTGTAGAACAATAGCACAAAATGTGAAGAAAGAATCTGAAATTCAATGAATCCAAAGATATCCAAACATATTAAGGATTTTCTCAATTTCAAATCCATTAATCCAAACACAATTCAAGTGCTTGGAGTTGGTTCGTTGGCTCGACAACGAGAATTAATGAAATGTTCATGAGTTTAAGACATTGTGCAGAAAATTAACATACAATCCGGAATTCGAAAGCAAGTTTTTATAATTATATTATTTAGTCTTCATCTTTCAAAGAGCTTATTATTCAGATACAATCTAAAATTTGCAATATAAATTTGTGTCCGCCAATAAATGCAGAGGTTGGAAGATGCAATTAAGAAGGTTGGCAGATGTTTGAAGATGAAGAAATGCTTTTAATTAATTGTGAAACGTGTGAAAATGCTGTTATAAATAGGTGCATCATTCCCTCATTTCAGATAATCCTTTTTTCGAGTTTTCTATCATCTAATTGTATTTGAGTGTTTAGTTCTATAATACTCGTGAGGTGTTTTGTTATCCTGTATTAAGAGAGTGTGTGTTCTATTTAAAAACATAGTGAGCATGTTGTGCACCATAAAATATTATAGTGGAATTCTTTTATCTTGCACATGTTTTTATCCTAATAATTTTTAGGGATTTTCTTCGTAAATCTCGATTTCCAGTTTATTCTTTATTTTTTCATATATTATTATCTCAAGTTGAGATACTTGAGACCAACCATTTGAGACCAACAATTTGAAGATATGAAAGGCGAAGGTCAAAGATAAAATAAAAAAGATGTAGCTAGTGGGTTCTCGCGCGGAATGGTTGGGGAATGGTTGGGGTTTTCTTTTTCTTCATCGTTTGAAATTGAAGGTGATCTTCCACTCCCAAAATTCATTTTTTTGATAAAACGATTCAAGAAAAATTGTATATTTATATGCTTGTAAAGTTGTGCTTTTACTAATAATTTTTCACATTAGTCTTGTCATCAGAAGTCAATTCATTGTCCTGACAAAAAAAGCTTTGTCATTTCAATCTTCTTATGCATGTGTTGCTTTTATTTACGGATAAATCACAAAGACTCGTTCAATCATGTTATATCGATAAATAACTATGATTTATCACTAATGATATGTCTAATGAGGTTTATTTCACCTTATCTTGTGAGGTATTGTCCCCATGAGGTGATCAAAGGCCCAGATTTAAACACATATACACCCCATGAAGTGATCAAAGACCCAGATTTAATCACCATGTAAAATCAATGGCTGAGATCCTGTGAGGGCACTGCCCCCACAAGTAGCATCTACTCTACCGTATAATGGGTTGGAGTGAACCAAGACATTACCCTCATACCAAGCCTTTATTTAGTTGAAACCGTTTCATTTAGGTCCGAGATGGGGTCCCTCTGTTAATATAGTAATTTTAGCAAATATTACTAAAAATGATGCTTTCAAGGGCGTGCATGGTAAGAGCTTTTTGAATAATTTTTTTTATATTAAATATTTCTAAAATTCTTTTCCCCCAGAAATATTAAATATCAAGATCCCTTTCACCCAGTATGATTATTATGAATTTATCATAGCATTTATGCTTGTATCATAATCTAAAATTGATGTTAATAATAAACGCAAATTGTGTAACCATACTATAGTCTAAAAGCTATATTTCATTGCCATTTTGATATAAATGATAATAACTCTTTAAAATCTCTTCTCATTGATTATAGTATCCATATCACTCTCCACACAAAAAATTATATTCTCCCACCATGGATTTTATAATCCTTCAGGTAAAATGTGAAAGCTAAGACGGTCTCATAGGTCGTATCTGTGAGACAGATCTCTTATTTGGATCATTCATGAAAAAAGTTTTACTTTTTATGCTAAGAGTATTACTTTTTATTGTGAATATGAGTAGAGTTGACCCGTCTCACAGATTAAGATCCGTAAGACGGTCTCACATGATACCCACTCAAATGTGAATGTAATATAATTCCAAGAAATTAAATTTTTAAAAAAAATGAGGACAAAGTATTTTCTGTACATATTTTTAAGAAAGAAATATCAATAATTATTTAGAAAAATACTAAATATACAATAAATACATCCTATAACTATATTTACAACTATTATATTGTTATATTTTGTTATTATTTTATGAGATTTTGATAAATAAAAATAATTATGTGGAATTTTTTTAATAAAAATTATCATACAAATCTAGTTCTAAATCTTACATTACTCGGGTCGACTCTCAATCTATATTTTCAATAAAAATAATATTTTTACAATAAAAAACAAAACGGTTGGGAAGTTTGTTTGATTGCATATAGGTATGTGCACCCTTTTGACCCATTGAGGAAATTAAACCACATTTGTGTAATCAAATCAACGACTGAATAGGATTTTGTGGAGCAAAAGAAGAATATACTCTCTTTGACCAAAAGTTGGAATGAAAGGAAATCAATACTAAATACGATATAATTATTGCCTGAAATGTATGGATCTAAAATTAAATATAATTCGAGTACATTTCAGCTTGCGCTTATCCAACCTATTTCGGACACAAAATATTTCGTACACTAACAAGTGATGTGACGTAAACCGGACAAGTTAGATCATATGAAGAACATCCTATCCCTATCGACATACATAAATGCAAAAATGAGAATTGGTTCATGCATAAAATGACTGTAATCAGGTTTTTGTTGCTGAATTTTTTCCATTTTTGGAAGAACTCTCCATGCCTTCAAATTTTGCAGCAAATTTTTTTCTAATTTCTGGTGGCGTCCATGGAAGCAGAGTAATGACTGTAATCAGGTTTTCGTTGCTGAATTCATGAGGGTTGGAAAGTGGCAAAAATGTTATTATGTGAGGTCATCAAAGGTAAGAGAATGAAGGATTAGTCACCAAATCCCATACTTATCCATCAAACCTAAAACAACTTATATTTTCGTTTTAAAAATTATATTTCAATCTTAAACAATAACAAACGTTTAAAAGGATATAAAATGGTAAAAAAATCAATTCTGAAATATGTTACATAATATTTAGATGAACTTATTTTAAGTGGTTTTGACTTTTGTAACAAATAAAATATTTGAAAATTATATTTAGAAGACGTAAAAAATCCAAATAAGACCACACAAACACTACCACATACATTAATATATATTCTTTTTCGAACCATTGTCGATTTCTACAAGGTAAATTTCTAAAAGAAATAACCTTTATGCACAAAACCTAAATTTTTTT
This sequence comes from Primulina eburnea, assembly GCF_022965805.1. NCBI lineage: Eukaryota > Viridiplantae > Streptophyta > Magnoliopsida > Lamiales > Gesneriaceae > Primulina > Primulina eburnea. The sequence goes on along the minus strand of NC_133102.1, from coordinate 1,914,368 downwards.
ATATTTCATCCGACATATGGACTTGAAATTTAAAATTTCTACTATATTTAATATTACGTTATTCGATAGAGGCAAATATCTTGGCAATATATAAAATGCTTTAACACCAAATTTATACAAATATACCGACAAAATGAAACAGTCAAGGCCATCCGTGACCTCGAGGTTGAAGCTCTGAAGGATCTATCAAGCCTTCCAAGACAACAAGTTCATCGAGAAGAGATAGCTTCTGATCTTCAAGGGCTTTAATATCATATTCAACCTCTTGCAACTCCATTTGCAATCCATGGTTTTCTTCCTCCAAAAGCAAATATTTACGCCTCAAAGCTCTGTACTCTAAATCTGGTAATGAATCCGATATCAGTTTTCCTTCGGCCAACAAGGGTGAAAGGCCATTCTCTGGACCTCTTTTGGAGGCCTTTAATCCCTTCTGTATTTTCAAACCATCACAAGGTGCAGTGTTTGAATCCAACATTAGTCTGTCTTGTCCAAACAATGGTGAAACATCATTCATCATACCTCTTTTCGAGGCCTTTTGCCCCTTTGCACTACCACCAGGAGCTTGCAACAATGCAGCATCTTTTGCAGAAGTTTTAATTTTCCTAGACTTGCTGACCGAACCATCATGTGTAGACAGAAATTTCTGGTCTTCCATACTATCTCGATTAGTTATTGGATGCAGTGCTCTGATGGCAGAAAGGAGACTGCATAGAGTAAAGTAGATTTCACTGATAGACCGTAGCGAAAACAAACAGGGCGAAACCAATAAAAATCATCAAAATATTAATTTAAGAACTCGTTTAACTAATACTCCAGAAGGTATGTGAGGGAAGCACGTAACATTAACTGTTAAAATTGGAACGCGGACCTAACTCAACCCCAAAAGCTAGCTCAACGGGGGAGGATTGTCCAAGCCAATATATGTCACTCAAAGGTTAATTATCTAACCGATGTGGGACATTTAACACACCCCTCTCACGTCCAGGAATGAACATCTGGAGCGTGGAGTTTACAAATGACCCAATTATGGGCAGAACGGGTGGCCTATGTATAGGCAGTCCAACACATAACGGTGAAACCCGGGCTCTGATACCATGTTAAAATTGGAACTTGGACCTAACTCAACCCCAAAAGCTAGCTCAAGGAGGAAGGATTGTCCAAGCCAATATATGCCACTCAAAGGTTAATTATCTAACCGATGTGGGACATTTAACATTAACTTATAGAAACTAATATGACTCCCACTTCATCGGAGCATCAATGGATCATATTTTTCAGATTGTCAACTTTCCTGGAAAATAACATGCAGCGCATAGACATCCCAAGAACAAGAGTATTTTGATGGATGGATGTTACAGCATTCGTGGTCCAAATCTCCGTAAGTTCATCAGTTTTCATGCTACTTCAGTTTTGATACTTTTTAAGGGTTTAGGATGATTTATTGTCAAATGCCCAACAATTCAACGTCCAAGAAGCATGGAACAAGACATCACAGTTTTAAGGTTATCAAGTTAAATTCTGAGTGCTGTGTCTACAAAGCTCGAAGCAATTCATTTGAGGTAAGAATGTGCCTTCCACATATGCACATAGCTTCTTGAAACAAAATAAACCCATGCTCTCAAAGAATTTCCCCAGGTCAGTTTATTCTCCTATTTGACTGGCATGATGAAAGAATAAGAAGAAGAGTAGCTCCCCTAGAACCTGGCGAAGCCAGTATCAGTAAGGGAACTTATAGCCATGACTAATCCAAGAACACTTCAGTCCTCCCTTTAATTGCCTTGTTGAGCTGGAGTATAAACATGCCAAAAGATTAACAGAAATCCAGAGGTCTTGATTCAAAAGTCTCTTTGTGTTGGTACTTTTTTTGAATTTCTCTCTGTAGGCCACATAGCTTGGTCTAATATTTTCTACTTATTTTTCCAAGGTGCTCAGACAACGACATGGGAAAAAACTCTCTGAAACCCTAAATCATGAACAGACTTGTATTGAGAACCCATATCTCCAAAACTTTTCCTCTATTCAACGCCATAAATTACTCAAGGCACACCAGCATAAAATTGAAAGCATGAGTTAACTCCATACAAAAATAATTTCGTCGCAGATCAAAGCTCATATTATAACCCGTCAAGATTTTAAATTCAACATTGTCCCATACCAATCAATCGATTCCACAAATCTCACTGTTTGTCGACTTCAAGGGGTTCAGTACTTAGATTTAGTCCCTTTGTGAAATTTTCACACTAATCGTGAATGAACAATTTCGAAATCTGCAAATATGTAACCGCAGATAATCAAGCACAAAGCATATGCGAACTCCTATACAGAACCAAAAAAATGGATTTCGAGAAAATTTTAGAAATCATACCTGAAACAAGTTAACAATCGATTAAATAGTAATCGAAGCAGGATTCATCGCCACAATCCAAAACATTTTCGTCGGAATAAGACGACATAATCGTGGAGCCAGGATTATATTTTCGTACAGCTATCGAACGGGGGACCAAAATAATTAGGCCCATAATGAATGAATGGGCTTTGCTCAATCACCGCTATTCACAATCAACACAATAATAAAAGCCCATTTGCAGTGGGAGTGCCAAGCCCGTTATGGAAGAAAATAAATTTAGTAAAAACGGAATCGCCCACCGTGGGGCTCGAACCCACGACCACAAGGTTAAGAGCCTTGCGCTCTACCAACTGAGCTAGACGGGCTTTTTAAATAACATGTCTCCTTTAAAAGTATTTAACATATCATTCCAATAAGTTTATTTCCAATGCTCAATAAAAGTTTTTTTTAAAAATATTATAAAAAAATATAAAAATATTGCAAGTTGAAAAGTTTTGTAAAATAGAATTCGCAACAGCATCTCTCAGATTTATTATAAATTTAATATTTTAATTATTTATTTTAAAAAATTATTTTTAATTGAAAAAAACGGAAAAAAGTTATCCATAATCCGCAACGAATTACCATGGATTCTGAGAAGTTCACCATATTTTGTGTTATGAAATTTATCAAAGCATCCTTTATCACTCTTTATTTATTGATTAATTATTAAAACATTATATATTCGCATGTGATTTGGATTACATTTTCAGAAATTTCTCGCTGTTTTTGGATGATATAGTTATGATGATTGAAACATCCTAATAGATGACTCCAAAACGACCCGTGCATAAAGAGATCTCTAGAAATATGTTCAATGGATAAAAACAAGTTTTTGTTTTCAACTCTTAATGAGTTTTGCATCTCTTGTTGAGTAGAGTAATCTAGCTTCAGGAGTACTCTTGATTGACACATCTACGTGGAATGTGGAAGTGTGATACCTTCATATGTGAATTGTCGCAAATTCTCTACATCATTCACTGAACTTGGATTCAAACTTCACTATGAAAAGATCGCATGTGATGTTGTTACGTTTTATCTTTGAGATGACAAAATTGGAGTATTGCTTGCACGACTTTGGGCAGAGTCTCGTAACGACTTTTGGATTATCAGATTAATCTTTTCCAAATAATCAGATTAAACTTTTCGAAATAAAAGAAGTCAAAATTAGTATTTTATTCTTAAGTATTCTACTTATATTTTAATTTTTAATAATAAAAGTATCAATGATTATTCAATTCCCCAAAAATCATTACTCTGTCCCTTATCATAACATTAGTCGTTAAAATCAAATGAATAATTTTCTAGACAATTAATCAATTTCCATTATGGTTAATTATTGAATATTTAAATATAGATTTGAATAATAAAATAATAACAAAATAATAATAATATACAAGGCTCTAATATAAAAGATAATCATCCATTTAAAATATTTATATACATAACTTGAGGCCTCTCGTATGCAAAAAAACAAGCAACATTTCACCGTTCTTATTTTAATTAGTATTATTTTCTAAATTTAATTAACATTATAAAAATAATAATTAATGTTCTCATAATTTTTTATATTATTTTTTTATATAAAAAACCTAATAAACCAGGAAGGATACGTATTTATTCAGATTTATGATCATTATATTTATAGCAGATTTTTTTTAAAAAAACTTGAAAACTCCTCCAATTCAGATTTAGGATAATTATAACGTAGTGTACTTTAGGAAAAACAGCTATTAGTACATAAATGTATTTTGCGCTTATAATAATTTGATTAATTAAATAAAATAAAAGCGTGTTTGAAAGATTGAAGCCTTTAAAGAAAGGGTGCTGTTGGGTTCATCGACTTTTCCAAAGTCAAAATATGAATAGTTCGACTTGCTACATATTGTCTATTGTCCAACATGCATAAAAAAAATTTATGTCCGAATACATGCATATACGATAAAATAGTACACAAATAAACCAATATATATATATATATATATATATATATATATATATATATATATATATATATATATATATATATATATATATATATATATATATATATCATGAAATGTCAATTTACATTAATTTATTTCATTTTATATTTTGAGATCATGACAAAAACCTTGAACAAATTGAAATTAATAATTATAAAACTTGACTTTTCTCTTAAAACAGAGATCCATTTTCTGTATTCAAATTGAAAAAAGAAAAAGAGAAATATTTAATCAAAATCTCACAATATATAAAATAAAAATCTTGCAATATAATGTTTGTAAATATCGATGTAAATTTATCATTATTCAATATTTTTTTACATTGGATTAATGAATTTCTTATGTAACCTCGAGTGTTTTTATATATCGCATAATTAATATATAATATATAAAATACAGACGAAAGGGACTCAAATAAAATAGCCTAAGCCTCCTCATTTACAAGGGACTACGTGTATCTATTTTAATCCCTACTTCAAAAAAGTCAAACCTTTTTACAATCTCACGCATCATGCATGTTTTTTTGTTCATTTTTTCTCTAAAGTCAAGTCCTTAATTCATTTACGTGGATTCGGTGCTTTGGATTTCACGAATCTTTATCTGTGAGACGAGTTAACTCTACCGATATTTACAATAAAAAGTAATATTCTTAACATAAAAAGTAATATTTTTTCATGGATGATCCAAATAAGATATCCGTCTCACAAAATACGACCCGTGAGATCGTCTCACACAAGTTTTTGTCTTGGTTATTTAATAATATTACTATGTGATCATCAACCATTGTTAATTTCAAACTCATTTACACACAAAAATGCATACACCAATTACTTAAGACATCATTTTAAAAAATTAACTATTAATTTTATATCTTAAATACTTATAAAATTTTTTGTTTTCTCAACAAAAAGGGCATCTCATTATTTAAATTTTTGTTCAAGAACGGACGATGAAAATAATAATATAAAATTCTACATAGTATACTCTAAAAATAGATTATAAACCATCGTTTGAGAAACCATAATTTCCTTTTATTTGCTCTTCCTTCCAATAATAAAACTAAATTGCCCTTTTTTTAAAAAAAAAAATAGATTAATAAATTGCCCTTCAAAATCTTAAAAAAAAAATATATATAATAATCTTACAAGTCAATTTTATGATATTGATCTCTTAACTAAGTATTTGTAATAAAATAATTTTGAAAATATCGGTTTCTAGAAGGACAGCATAAGCACACAGATACATATCATTAATATTGTCAACCCTCTGCCCACCAAAATCATATTAAAGAAATCAAATTTTAATAATACTTTTCAAAGCTATCTAAAAGTCAACTCTCTCTCACGTCATTTATCTTCTCCATTCTCTCGCCAATACTAAACCGTGAGCTTTCAGGTTTTCCGAATCCAACCCTCCCCTTCAGTTTCTCTATTTTTTAGTCTCTCTTCGAAACTATTTTTTGTATCTGTTGAGGTTTAAAGATTTCTCGAGAAGATGGGCAATGGAGGAGGAAAACTCAGCCTCTGCTGCGCCGGAGACCCAGGCGAGATTTCCCGCCGTCGCCACGATATCACCATGTGCTTGTCGGATTCCCTGGATGAAGGGTTAGGTCACTCTTTTGCCTACATCCGACCCGACCCACATCACAAAACCCAACCTTTCGACGATTTGGCATGCCAAACGGCGGCTTTCCGCACCATCTCTGGCGCCGCCATATCCGCCAATGCTTTCACTCACCTCTCGACGGACCCTTGTGCGTGCGACAACGGCCCAACTTCTATTGACAAGGCATCAGCTTTTGAAAGCTCACAACTATTTTCTTCCATTCCCTTGCAGCCGATTCCGAGAAATTCCGCATCCACAGTGAGGTCCGGCCCAATTCTGAGGAATAAGGTTCAAGGTTCGGGCCCCATTTTAAGGAATACAGGTTTTGGGTCTGGCCCGATTGAGCGCGGTTTCTTGTCCGGTCCGATTGAACGCAGCTTCATCTCTGGCCCTCTGGAGAATCAGGTCGATCAGTTGCAAAGATACAAGCCCAAATCCAAGAAATGGGATCTGGTAAAAAACTTGAAAGGGTTGATATCAAAATCTTTATGGGGACCTGGCTTCTCTAAAAAATCGAGTAGTAAAGAGAACAATACTGCTACCTTGAGTGGTAATAGCAGCAGCACGATTACTAGCAATAATCTAAGCAGCCAATTCAGCTTAGTTGATGATAACGATGATGTTGGTAATGAATCTTTCGGCAGTCAAAACGTGCAATGGGCACAGGGCAAAGCAGGCGAGGACAGAGTGCATATCGTGGTTTCCGAAGAACATAGTTGGGTTTTTGTTGGGATTTATGATGGATTCAATGGCCCTGATGCTACTAATTTTCTATTGAACAATCTCTATTGCAATGTTTCCAAGGAACTTAAGGGGCTGTTATGGTGTGATAAGTCCGAGTCTTGTGAAAACGGGGTTAATAGCTCGGCATTTTGTTCTCAAAGTTTGGATTGTGAGGAAAGAGAGGAGCTGGACTTGAAATTGAGGAAGAAATTGCTCTATCTGGAACCTGCTGCGGTTAATCATTTAGGGGTGTTGAAAGCGTTATCCGAGGCCTTGAGGAAGACCGAAGCATCGTATTTACAGATAGCAGACATGATGCTAATGGAGAATCCCGAGTTATCTTTGATGGGATCTTGTGTTCTGGTGATGGTGATGAAAGGTGATGATGTGTACTTGCTTAATGTCGGTGACAGTCGAGCTGTGTTAGCCAAGACCGATTCTCAAGTTGGGAAAATGAGGAAGCAATCCGAAGAATCGCTATACGGTTACGAATACGAACACACTCACAATTTGAGTTCTTGTCAGCTAACAATGGATCATAGCACATCTGTTAGAGAGGTAGAAGCATATTTTAGTCAGTCTCTGTTTCTTTAAGCTCTACGTTTTGTTGTTCGCTTTTTCGTTCTTATGCTCAATTTTTATGTGGTAATTGTTGATCATCATAGGAAGTGCGAAGGATCAGAAATGCACATCCAGACGATGCTTTTGCTGTTTATAACGAGAGAGTGAAAGGTTCTTTAAAGGTTACCCGAGCTTTTGGGGCAGGCTTTCTCAAACAGGTATTCATCTTTGTAAGCTACAAAAATTCATCTGCCACATTTGTAAATTGATGGAGAGTAGCAATGGTCTATGTTGCGCAATGTAGTGATCAAATTGGTAACAAATGTATTTGGTATTATAAACAAGCTATGAGATCGATTGCCATAAGTATATTTTCAGAGAGATTGTTGGATGTAACTTGTGATTGCCTGAGCAGTATAGCAATCTGTACGTGGCATTAGAGTTGCTATCTGATTTGAAATCCTTCAGTTATAGTTCCCTTGTATAATCCATTATAGTGGCATAATCTGGGGCAATCTTCAAGAATTTCTATGCATGCATAACTTCCAAATTGCGGATAATTCAATACATATTCTGATTGGATGTGTTTTTTACAGCCCAAATGGAACAATGCACTACTCGAGATGTTCAGAATCGATTACGTCGGAACGCACCCTTACATCACGTGCTCACCGTCTCTATGCCACCACAGATTAGATCCCATAGACAAGTTCTTGATCCTATCATCTGATGGCCTTTACCAGTACTTCACTAACCAAGAAGCTGTTTCTGAAGTCGAGATGTTCATGTCAACTTTCCCAGAGGGCGATCCAGCTCAGCATCTGGTCGAAGAAGTGCTGTTCCGTGCTGCTAAAAAAGCCGGTATAACTCCGAATTCTTGACACCATTTCATGAAATTTTTTTAGAAAAAAAATTCTTTATCTGATAACCATGAACTTTTGATTGAATTGGCAGGCATGGATTTTCATGAATTACTCGATATCCCACAAGGGGATCGTCGCAAATACCACGATGACGTCTCAATTATCATTATTTCATTCGAAGGGAGGATATGGCGATCTTCCGTGTGACTAGGTCAGGAATCAGACACACACATACAACCAAGAAAAAAAATATAGGAAGCTTTATTATTATTGTAAATGTGTGATATACCATACCAGTTGCTGGGGATTTATAAATGCCGACACCCCCAAAATTTTCCCCTTAAAATTCATGCAATATAAATCTTGAAAACTAGTAGTTCTGATCAGCTTTACATTTTCCTTGTAGAAATGTAAATCTAAACTCGTGAATTCAATAGAGAGGCCAAGATTCTTTTGTTTTTTTTGTTTTTGCTTTAATATGTTCCCATGCCACTTAAATATCACGAAAATATTTCTTCTGGTTAAAAAAAAAACATCGTATGCTTGAAATATCTCTTCTATTTTACGCACAAATTCCATGTATTCGGGGATGGTACTCTGAATTGTGGTTAATACATGCTTACTTTGTGGCATATAAAAGTCTCACCGGAGCCATTTTTCAATAAAGTGCATAATATTTTAGCAATCTTTAGAAACATTTGTATTGTGGTTTTGCAAACTTGAATCTTTCTTTTGCAAAACAAAGTAATGTTTGTATTGAGAAAATAATAATAAATTTTACATCTTTATTGAGGAGATGGATATTTTGATTCATGAAAACATTAATATAATTAGCTCGATTTCTTAATATAAAAAAGCAAAAGTTTGAATGGAGAGTGTATTTAATAGTTGAATCAGTATTTTGGTTGGAAGAATCGAGATTGGTAGGTATTTAATAAATGGAAGTGTAGATTCTTGAATGATTATGTCAACATTATGGAGTACTTTACTTGTGGTTTTGGTGCCTCTGACGTCTCGTGATATATTTATTTTCAAACTTAAATGTTGAAAACTATCACCATCATTGATTGCAAATTTGGAACTAGTGAAGTTGAGGTGAATAAATATTTTTTTTATTAAAAAAATATTAATTATTTTTGTCATTAAAAAAGAGAGAAATAAATTCGGAAATACCATATCAATAAATAATATGGACCCTTTGTAATTTAAGTAGAGCTAATCTAAATTGAAGGGTTCCTACACTTTGGGGAAGTAGTTGAATTTTTTGGTGACTTTAAATGGAGGTAAACTAGAATTTCGCATTTGTCAAACCCACATGGTGTAGAACGTTTCAGCCACAATAATTTATAGCAATTTTATTTAATTCTGCGTCCCTTGGTTTCTTGGTTTTGAATAGGCGGGCAGATTCGTGAAATAATCAAATATGTCAAAATCACAATTTACCTTATTTTCAAGGTGATGTAAACTGTTCCAAGTTTGCCCAACTTTTTGTTTGAAAATATAAAATTTGACTGGAAAACTTTCACAAGCATACGAGGTCTTAAAATTTTAAGGCAATTGTTTTTGGTTTTTTTTTTTTTTTTAAAACATTTTGTTATTTTTGTTCCACGTTTCTTGCTTTTTTTTTTTTTTTATCAATATTATAAATTTTAATTTTCCTAAAAAGAAACCGAAAATACACTATATTTCTCAATACTTATTCAAAAGTCAAATTTCTAAAACCAAAAAAGGAATTGAGTCGCTAAAATTTTAAATTACTCTGTTCCAAAGATTGATTTGAAATTAACATTTTCAAAGACATAAATCTTATTGATTTCTGTTGAAGGAGATGTTTTGAAATTTAAACATCAGAATAAACAATCAATTAAACAAGTCAAAATCACATTCGAAACGTTTATATCAGGAAAAATGAGCATTAAACACAAAAATAACTTCCGTACCATATTAACTCAGGGAATCCGTAAAACCCCGAATAAGAGTACCAGCCATTGGATATATCCACAAACTGACTCTGTTATATGAATTTGGATCCTCTGTCTGCGATACACATTTTAATGGTTGGTTAATCGTCACCAAATTGCACATTTCATTTGATACATCAACAAAGGAGTATTATTCATGAAAAACTGATGTTCATCGTGAGCGCTACAATGTATTCCATGGAAACAATATTCAAATGTAAACTGGAAAATCTGGAATTCTAATTCAAATGTCGAAGTATCCTAAGTTCACACTGTTTTCCAAATAATTATAATGATTAAATAAGTGCAGAAACCCTTGGCAGCATACATTTACGTGCTAAGAAGTATCAGTATCTTAATATAGTAACAGACATATATAATCCTCTATTGCTTAATAATATTCTATGTCCATCCAAAAATTCATAATAAAGATCAACATAGACCACAACACTGATATACTCCTGAATACATTACAAAGACAATAAAACCAACACAATGAATTTGGAGATTAAAAGCTGAAATCAAGAACGCTGAAAACACGCATGTTTGTTTCTGATCAGAAACATTTCCTATGCACAATCGATGGCCCCGATTCATCATATTCTGCCTTTGCTATCCACATCTGCACCCAAGCAAAACAAAAATAAAGTCGGTATTAATGAAAAAGTTATAATAACAAGTCAGATGGAAAATGATATCGATGAAGTTCGGACATACTTGCTGGAAGGTGCTGAGGGAAGCTAAGATGGATCCACCGATCCAAACACTATACTTCCTTTCAGGCGGAGCCACCACTTTGATCTTCATGCTACTGGGAGCCAGCGCGGTAATTTCCTTGCTTATTCTGTCAGCAATACCAGGAAACATGGTAGACCCACCACTCAGGACGACATTCCCGTAAAGATCCTTCCTGATATCAACATCACATTTCATTATGGAATTGTATGTGGTCTCATGGATACCAGCAGCTTCCATTCCAATCATGGAAGGTTGGAAAAGGACTTCAGGGCATCGGAAACGCTCGTTTCCGATAGTGATCACTTGCCCATCAGGTAGCTCGAAGTTCTTTTCGATAGATGAGCTTGTCTTTGCAGTTTCCATTTCTTGCTCAAAATCGAGAGCAATGTACGTCAGCTTCTCTTTCATGTCCCTGACAATTTCCTTCTCAGCAGAGGTAGTGAAACTGTAGCCACGTTCGGTGAGGATTTTGGCCAACTGGTCAGTGAGGTCACGACCAGCAAGGTCAAGACGAAGAATAGCATGGGGCAGGGCATAGCCTTCATAAATAGGGACTGTGTGACTGACACCGTCCCCAGAATCCATAACGATGCCTGCACAAAAGTAAGTGATTACTTAAAAACACGATACAAGTATATGAATTTTGCTTATTAAAAATGGTACCAGGATGTCTTAAGTAATGTGTTTAGAGATTCAAAGGTGATCTCATGTTGGCACACCAAATAATCTAAAAACATGGAAATAAGAAAATGGTTTTATAAAGCTCCCGTCTCATGAGAAAGATTGCACGATTTTCATCAATACAGCCACTCCGAAACATTCAAGCAACAAGCAGAAAAAGAAAAATATTATTCAACGGTGCTTATAAAACAACTAAACAACTGGCTGGCTATACTCACGTTGTTCCTATGTCACAATATTCATCACTGTTTTCAAATTTTACTTTGAAGCGACTAGAAAACAGGTTCAAGAGAAGCAAGGGTCATCATTTCCAAATATGAAACAAGATATCTCTCTTGAATTGTGATTTGCATAAGAAATTATCGGTATTAATGAATGTCCATCACAAGAAATTTCTGAACAGTTTGCACATTCAGCACCAAGGAAATGTGAAATTAAATTAGTCACCACATAAAATGTCATAACTTAAACCAAATGACACTAACAAATCCAAACAGTTTCAGTTCTGTTCCTCTACTTCCATTAAAAGCAGACAAATCTTGAGAATAAAACTGAGTCAACTCACCAGTAGTACGGCCACTGGCATAAAGTGACAGAACTGCCTGAATAGCGACGTACATGGCGGGGGAGTTGAAGGTTTCAAACATTATCTGGGTCATTTTCTCACGATTTGCCTTTGGGTTAAGGGGTGCCTCAGTGAGAAGAATTGGGTGCTCTTCTGGAGCAACACGGAGTTCATTATAGAAAGTATGGTGCCAGATCTTCTCCATGTCATCCCAATTACTAACGATGCCATGTTCAATAGGGTACTTCAAAGTTAAAATACCACGCTTGGACTGGGCCTCATCCCCAACATACGCATCTTTCTGCCCCATGCCAACCATCACCCCTGTGTGTCGTGGGCGACCAATAATGCTGGGAAAGACAGCCCTTGGAGCATCATCTCCAGCGAATCCAGCCTAAATTCATCAGTAATCACGGTAAGAAGGATCCAATTAGACATGGTTCTTTCCTATTAAAACAGGAATTTCATCCAAATATATGCAGATAAACAGGATCGGAAACATAACTAGAATTATAATTACCTTGACCATTCCCGTGCCATTATCGCACACAAGTGGTTGAATGTCCTCAGTATCCGCCATTTACCCGTTCACCTGCAGGGAAAGAAAATTACAGGCACCATCAATACTATAAAGTTTGATTATAATGAAAACACAATCTATCACAGTTCATGATTCAGAAGCCCATCAGCAGCTGTGTGACCGATCAATCACCTTTCCGGAAATTATTTACCTGCCTTGCCATTGATAAACGGATACAAATTTATGCGTTCTACTTGGTTGTACACAAACATAAAATGTCTTGGTTGCATAAAAGGAACACAAATATGCTACAAGACATGAGCCAAAACCTACATACGACATGACCAAATCTAAACAACGTAAAACTCCGCTGCAGAAAGTGAAAAACCATAGCCACCATGAAGGGAAATAGATGTCTATTAACAAAGAAATATTAAATTAATAAAGGAAAATGGCATAAAAAACAACGTGACATAATTCGAATTTTTCACCCTTCTTTTCTCGTTTTGTTTGTTATTAACAGAACATTTTACCCAGAGAATCCAACAACATAGAGCAGTTACTCAGATTTATCGAAAGATGAATATCCGCATGAAATCCTCCTCTATTGTAGAGATCATATCAATCGCAATTTCAACAATTAAAACGAAATTCAAAATTCAATCCTGCAGCATTCCCCACTTAAACATTATCTGACCAGAGATCTCATACATTCACAGCAGTAAAAAAGGTGCATGAAATCGAAATTTATCCAAAAAAAGGCGGAGGAACTAAAGGAAAAGCAAATGATGATCCGAACAAGATCACAACCTTACGCACAACAAAAAGAGATCACGAACTCAGAATCAAAAAGAGAAGTCGATCACCTCTTTGAGTACTAATAAAGAAGACCTACGGAGGAAATATTACCGTGTTTCGAGAGCGAGAGAATGTTGCTGATCCAAAATGGGAAACGAGTGAACGCAAAATGCTATCGAAATTTACCTGTAAATTCCACTAGAGTGCCGCTTGATCTCCGATAGACTCGTGCCTTACTACAAATAATTCCTATATATAGAAGAAAAGCATTTATGGAAAAACGGGCATATTTTAAGATCCATGCCCATATCATGGCCCGTTGGGCTTCTAACCATTTTTCGATTGACGTTCATGTTGGTCATCTTTGATATTGATTTGTGGTATATAATATCACCCTTTGTTTTAATTTTTAAATTATACCCTGATTATCACAATAAATCTGCCCTCTTTATCGTTGTATTTAGCGATATGAATTTGAAATCTATGAATTTTGATTATAGTTTTATTATTAACAATTAAATATTAAATTCATATCTTACTTATTTAGGTATTAGTTGCACAAAATAGAGCGAATTTCAGATAATATAATTATTGAATGGATTTGAAATAATTTTAATTAACATGAAATATTACGTAAACTTGTAATAGTTGATTTTAGTCCTATCCACAACCCAGTTGATGAATTTTGGAGTCTTTCTAAAATGCAAACACAGTGGTTCCAACTTCCATGTTATGGTGGCCATCGTATATTTTTATTACAAAATTTTTATCAGACTGTTTCACAGGTTAATTTAGTGAGATATATTTTTAACTCGATTCAATTTATGAAAAATATTATTTTGATGTTAGATATGTATAGATTAAGTCGACTCGTTTCACGAAAAACATATTCTTTTTATGCTCTTCACAGTTCACACCAAGAAAAGTATCATTTTCAAAAGTCACCGAGTGCCAACCTATCAATACCCTGAGAGGGGAATTGAACTTATTTTCGTGGGATGCAACAATTATGATGTCGTTTATTTAATAATAGCAATAATTAGGTAATCAAGATGATGCAAAGTCAAATGGGTAACAACTAACATGGTAGGATTCTGAGGTCGTACAATAATATAAATTATAAATAGAATAAAAAGAATCAATATATTTATATTATGAATTTATTACGGAGCTTAATCAAAATCAGTTCATGCATTAATTATTATTAAATATTCTACGTGAGGAGAGACAAAGAGTTGTACGATATTTTGTCGTTCACTTCTTCTTGTCCATTTCTTCAGACAAATGTAACGGTGTATGCTAATGTCCCTTTTTTTGCTCCCTTCCTCTTCTCTATTTTCCACTTCTTACTCTCTTGCCAAGAATTCACCAAACAATATGCGTTCTTGAACAATTTTTCATGTGATTAAAATGATGGAACGAATCCCAAATGGATACTTCTTGATTGTTTTCAGATATTTCTTGCTCTGATTATTTTTATTCGGAATTTTGAGAAATGTGCTACGATGGATCGAAGAACGCTAACCATGAATTGGGATGGTCTCGAAGACGACGACGACGATGACCGTTTCTTCGAGTCTTTTGACCGGATATCTTCAGCTGTTTCATTGGAGTTGGCCTCTTCAGGGTCAGATGATGATGATTTTGAGGATAGCCGGATGTCTTTTGTTTCGGCTGTCTCTTCGGCCACGATCAAAGGCATCCGCTCTATCGTTTCTATTAGAAAGCCTTCATCTTTGATGGATGGCTATGGCATGTGGATGGCTGAACCAGGAGATGTCAATGAGAGGCGCAAGCGCCTTTTACAAGGGATGGGGTTGTCAAGCAATAAAGAGGTCCTCAGGCTTGCCAGCTCGAAAGTCGTTCGAACGATTTCGAGAAGGGACGATGCAAGGAATGCAAATGTTTCCACAACAAAGGTGGAGTCTTGTTCCACCGAAGAATTAAAACCAGAAGACCCTTCACATTCTATGCCACTTGTGCTTGTCAGGTCGAGATCAGATGGTGATATAGAAGCATTTTCTGCAAAAACAAAACAGCGAAAAGAGGAGATTATCGGCCCCGAATCAAAACAGCGTCTCACTAGAACATCATCAGGGCAATTCGGGTTGAGTTTAGGTGTGTGTCCATACACAAATACTGTTAGAATATCTCCAAGAAGGTCGAAAAACAGAACATCAATGCCGCCTAGCGAGGCAATGCAATCTGTGTTATCAGATGGGGCGTTTGGTTCGTTCTTCTTGATAAAGAACTTGGACACTGGAAAGGAGTTTATAGTGAAAGAGTACAATGAAGAGGGAATGTGGAATAAGTTTAGTGATGTTCAGACAGGGAAGCAGCTTACGATGGAGGAGTTTGAAAGGTCTGTTGGATATTCACCAGTCGTGAAGGAGCTGATGCGTCGTGAAAACGGATCAAGATGTATCCATGAAAATGGAAATAAAATGGCCCAAAACTCTTATCTTTCTAAGAGTTTCAGAAACAGTAAACGAAGGGGTGCTGCAATATTGAAAAACATCAAGCTGGGGGTAACAAATTCAATGAGTGGATTAATAGTAGACAAAGAACAAGAGCATTCAGCTTCAGCAGTACTAGACCAGAAAGATCCCAAGACTGCATCATCTCAATGGGTTAAAGCTCGTCAACAGGGGAAATCCTACAAAGAATTCACAGCATTGCACATGTCTCAAGTGATTCAAGCCCATTCAGGATCAATATGGACAATCAGATTCAGTTATGATGCACGTTTCCTAGCAAGTGCAGGAGAAGATAGGATGATCCACGTGTGGGAAGTGCAGGAATGTGATGTCATGTCCGCGAGATTAGGAGATGATTCAAGTTCATTTGGCGGCACACCTGTTCACCCTATGGCTGGCACTATTTCAGAACGGCCTCCACTTGCAGAGATTACTCCTACGCCATCTGAAAGGAGGAAAAAAGGAAAGACGAATAAGAAAAAGGGCCACAAAATACCCGACTATGTTAACGTGCCAGAAACGGTGTTTGCACTTTCAGAAAAACCAGTCTGCACTTTCCAAGGTCACCAAGATGATGTATTGGATCTCTCATGGTCGAAATCTCAGGTCAGCTTCATCTACCGTAGTTGATATTAAAAATGGACAAAGAACACATCAGATAGACTAAAACCAGGAAATATTTTAAGACGTTCGTTTATCACAAGGCCGAAAAAATGTAATATAATTCTTCGACAAAGAAGAGATTTATTTGCTTAGTTTTTAGAATCTGTCTGAATTTGTGTTTAATTACTCAAAGCTTTATGGAATTTTTCACAAACTAATCGGGTAAACCCGTGATGAAGGGGGTCTTTAGGTTCGATTATTTTAAAATGTTATCAATGTTTATCAATTATCAAATTAAGTTAACTCAGAATCCAATAATCCATGTAGCTACTGCTTTCATCTTCAATGGACAAGACAGTTAGGATGTGGGACTTGGAATCTAAAAGCTGTTTAAAGATGTTTGCACACAATGACTATGGTGAGATGCAATATTATAGAGCATTCATCAATCACAAATCAAATTATTTACATGGATCACAATTTGGTTATAATGAGAATATGGTATGGCAGTAACCTGCATACAGTTCAATCCAGTTAACGACGATTACTTCATCAGTGGTTCGCTTGATGCAAAGGTTCGAATTTGGAGCGTACCAGACCGTCAAGTTGTGGATTGGACAGATCTTAATGAAATGGTAACAGCTGCTTGCTACACTCCTGATGGCCAGGTACCTTACAAGAATTATCAACGGTACAATATAAGATTTTCGATGAAAACATTACATATATGGTTGTTTCATTCATTCAACAAAAATACAAATAAGGCACTGAAATTAGTTCCGCCCGTATTTGAAGGGTGCTGTCATCGGTTCTCACAAAGGCAGCTATCGAACATATAGTATTGATGCAGGTAAGAATTCCTAACAAATTGAAATGTTCGTAAACATGTTTAGCCCACAAATTCAGATCTTATGTTTGATGTGTTTTTTTTAACATAGATTGCAAATTGGAACAACAAGATCAAATCGAAATCAAGAAGAAGAAAAAGGTTCAAGCGAAAAAAATTACAGGTTTTCAGGTGGGCATATATATCCTACAGCTCCATCCCCATATAGAAATTGGTAATGAGTGGCTAATTTTTTTTTCCTCCACAGTTCTCTCCTTCGAACTCGTCTGAAGTGCTCATTACTTCAGCTGATTCTCGAATCCGAATCTTGAATGGGTTAGAGCTCGTTCAAAAACTTAGAGGTATGGTTGGTTTAAAAACATCCATTTGAAACTTCAGGAAATAGTGTAATCATAACTCACACAAAAAATCTCATTTACCACAAAGGATTTCGGAATACCAGCAGCCAGATATCAGCTTCATTCAGTCCAGATGGAAAACACATAATCAGCGCCAGTGAAGACTCTCAGGTCTATATCTGGAAGCTCGACGAATCCAAGAATCCAGGTGGTGGGAAAGGAAGAAATGGAGTAACAATCCATGCCCATGAGCACTTCAATTGTAAAGATGTATCGGTTGCAATTCCATGGCCTGGTAGTATAAGAAACGAGCCACCTATAGTGGAAATACACTCTAAAAGACATTCGAAACGGTCCAATGCTACACCACCGCAGTCTCTTAGTAATTCTCCCACCAAAGACAATAGATTGGCTGGTGCGATTAGTAGGAGGCATTTGCCACCTCTTCCCAAGAAAAACAATATACTTGAGCGTATAACAAGTTCTGCAGAAGACGATTTCGCTAATTCTTCTCGTATAGATCCAGGCATCGGCATGAGTGAGTCTTTTGGTTCGTCCTCACAATCTCTCAGGTACGATGACCCGTCCTCCATTTCTGCTTCAGGAAGTTCTGCGTCCCAGTCTTGGTCGTCTTCTTGGAATTTGTTTGATGGGGGCAGCAGCCAAACTGTTCATGCAACAGCATGGGGAATGGTGGTTGTTACAGCAAGCTTGGGAGGTGAACTACGGGTTTACCAGAATTTTGGACTCCCTGTCAAAGTTAGTCGTCAGGCAAATCTTTTTAGAGACCACTAGCTTGTTAGGTTGATCTGAGTTTTGTTACTCTCAACAGCAAATACATAATTCTTCAAGAAACCATGTTTCCTTTCCTCTGGCGAGGAACTTTTTCTAATTTCTCGATGCTCGCAATCAGTTCAGAAAAGGATACAAATCTGAACACCCCAACAGTGAAAACTGATGAATTTCCATTCCTTGATAGAAAACATATAATAAAAGTAATGCAATAATTGTTCCTCGAATATATACATATAAATGAAAGGAAAATAAATGACCCTCAGCATTTGTTATCAGGAAGGAAAAACATGCAAAACAAAAAAAGTATTTCAAAGTTTTGCTATTACAAACTCCTAAATCAATCGAGGCGATAGTTGACAGAAATTGCAAAGCTAACGTATTTTCTTCTTCAAATATACTTGGCACATATCATCGTGCAGAAACCTCGTCCTGCTTCTTTTTCAGCAACATTGAACGGGCCTAGTGTTAGCTCTACAATAGTCCACTTCCAAAAGTTGAGCCCAACCCAATTCCTTAAGCGAGACACTAGTTAACCTGAGGCCCGATTCGATTTTAATATTTAATCTAGTCTATCCAAATAATTAAAATTAAAATAGTCTTTTATGCTCGAGAGAAAATTCATTTGTCTAAAAATATTTTAAATAAATTATTAATTTATTATCGTAGATGATAAAGTTGTGTTTCATATCCATTTGCAGTCCTCTAAATAATTTCTCTTATATTTTATATTATTGGCTATATATCTCTATCTTTTATATTTGTTATTTCTAAGCTGAAGCAGGTTTTATCTCTATCTTTTATATTTGTTATTTCTAAGCTGAAGCAGGTTTTGTTCAGCAACTTATAACCTTCTTAAAACAGTTTATAAAATATAAGAACACGTTATCTCAACTAAAATAATTTTGATCAAACACCCTTTTATTTGAAAAAAATAAAATTTATTGATGTTACCTATTTTTCGTAGAATTAATATCTTAATAGAAAACACACTCTCATATCTTAAACAATATAAATCATGCACTTTAGTGTATGAAATAACTCTTTTTAACATATATTGTAGGACCGGATATTTGATGATTAATCCAAAGTTATACCCGATAGTAATTGTATTTAAATCGTATAATAGCTCAAGTGTCAGGTTCGATCACTCTCATAGCAGATATAATTATTACACCTCAACAATTACTCTATCAATAATTGCACTACTTTCAATCAATGAGAAACAAACATGTGACCTTAGCTCTGATACCAATTCTCGGATCGAGCGTTTGTCGTTTTACCAAAAACTATATCTGTTGATAATGATGCAACTAAAATATTTAAAATCATATAACAAATCAAGTTCTCCGATTCGATCGCTCTCACGATAAAACTAAGCTTGCTTGTTTTTCAAAAATCCAGATTTAGCTTGGGATACATATGATTTCAAAATTGGGCAAATAATTTGCACTTTTTGTGTGGGAGATTGGGATTTGATGGAATTGTCAAAAAGTGTGGGGGCGTCTGTTCTCCTTTGTTATTAAGGAAGTTCAGCAGCCAACTATTACTTTACTCGCTACCCATTCATTGCATGTGTTTGCTTCATTTCTTTTACATCATCTAATATATATACACAAATTAAATCCCTAGCATGACTAGTACATTTTTATATTAAAAAAAACTCATAATTTAAGACAGCATTTGGATAACAACATCTTAATAGATGGAAAAATATTATTTCATGATTAGTTTATTATTATTTTCATCAGAAACCCTATAAATAGATCGATCGAACAATCCTTAAGCGTTACCCGCTTAATATAATAATC
The DNA here is from genome assembly GCF_022965805.1 of Primulina eburnea. NCBI lineage: Eukaryota > Viridiplantae > Streptophyta > Magnoliopsida > Lamiales > Gesneriaceae > Primulina > Primulina eburnea. The sequence continues at coordinate 1,894,114 of NC_133102.1, read as the reverse complement.
CACAAGAAATTCTTTATTTCATGAATTTTGTTTTTGAACGAAATCAGTTTAAATTATAATTAATATGAACCATGTTCGATTTATATATAATTTGGATTAATGGAGGGGTAATACTATTGGATGGGCTTGAACATGATTGGGTATTGGGATTGTGACGGTATGATGGTAGCTTAGTGCTAATCGCCATCACTGGACAAAGTTAATTTGCCACTATAACCATTCCATAGGGAATATATATATATATATATATATATATATATATATATATATATATATATATATATATATATATATATATATATATGGAAGGAAGGAGGGGAAAACGATTGAAATATTGAATAACCCACTAATCGTGAATTTTCAGAAAGATTTATATTATATAATAATCACATGCAAAAATTTTATTTCAAATTATCAAAAATATATTTCAACTAAAAGAAAAAAAATTAAACGTGAGATAATATTGTTAGGATTATTTTGTCCGACAGATATCGAAAATAATGAGAATATCAGAATATGTTGTAAAACAGTAAATTCGTGTTTTATCAGAATTAAATGTTGTGCCAGATGTTACAACATCTCGGACAACATCTACACGCAGCGGAAAATTAATAACACAAATTGACTTTAAATAAATAGATGGACAAGATTAAATATGCACAAGTATAAATACTTGTGCGGTGCCTCATGACAAAAATTAATCACTAGAAAAATCAATTGTTCACAAAAACCTAACACTAGTGATTATGACAAAAATCAATTTCCTCAACAAGTTGAGAAAACAAATGCTTTCTAAAACAAATAACCAGAATAAAACTAAAACAAGAAAGCAAAAACGTGTTGCTAAAAAGTAGATCCAAGAGAAACAATCTTCGGCCAACTTCTTCCCAAATGTTGTCCACAGATGTTCTCAACATTCACAGCGACACCCGGTATATACACTCTTCAAAACAGCACGTCCCTCGAAGGATTATTTCTCTGAATTTTTCACGGCGTGCACAAGTGCGTGTAAGTATGTATGATTGAGAGAGGAGAGCACCACGAAAATCTCCCACGAAAATCACCTCACGTGAAAACTCTTCACGAAAACTCTCCACGAAAAACACTTCGTCTCCACGAAAATTCTACACGTGAACTCCTCCACTAAAACTCTCTCTCTCTACAATCTTCTCTCTATCCAAAAAACAAACATTTATCACTCTTTGAATCAAATTTTGCAAGTTTATTCATATCATTCAAAACATAGCACACACAACCAAAAACATGAAAATATTTAAGGTTAGGCTTCTTTCCCATAATTATCTCATACGATGTCATAGTCGAACCACTTCTCAAATACACTCTATTTGAAATGTGGCAAGCGGTGTTAAGGGCTTCTGCCCAAAAATGCTTTGAAATACACTTTGAAGACAACATCACCCTTGCCATTTCTTGAAGTGTTCTATTCTTACGTTCGGCTATCCTATTTTGTTGTGGTGTCTTTGGTGCAGAAAATTCATATGAAATACCTTTTTTGTCACAAAAAGATGAGAATGAAGTGTTTTCGAATTCCTTGCCATGGTCAGTCCTTATCCTTCTCACCTTCAAATTATGAAAGTTTGTAATCCTTGTGATCAATTTTTTAAACACATCGAAAATGTCTGACTTTTCCCTAATAAAAATTATCCAAGAAAATTGTGAAAAGTCATCTACACACACAAAGGAATATTTCTTACCTCCGAAACTTTCAACTTCCATGGGACCCATAAGATCTATATGTAGTAACTCGAGGCAACGTGTTGTCCCAAAGTGGGGCAACATTTGATGTGACACGCGAATTTGCTTACCCTTTTGACAGTCTCCACAAACATATGGTGTATTAAATGATAGGTTAGGCATACCTCGTACAACATCGTACTTACTCAAATTCTTCATGGTTTTGAAACTAGCATGTCCAAGTTTTTGATGCCATAGGTCGAGTTCACTAACTTCTGCATGTTTGCATGAAAGGTCTTTTCCTATTTGGTAGCAATTGTCTGAGGACCTTGTACCTGTCATAACACACACATTCGATTCATCAAAGACTTCACAGTTATGTTTATCAAATTTAACAAACAAATTATCATCACATAGTTGGCTTATGCTTATTAAATTTGAATTTAATCCTTCAACATGGAGCACATTGTGAAGCTTTGGCAGTTCTTCAACATTCGGTGTATCCTTTCCTACAATTCTTCCTTTTGCTCCCCCTCCATAGGTCACTCTACCACACTTTTGTTCAACATACTCGATTAGATGTTCTTTAGAGCCCGTCATGTGGCGTGAGCTACCACTATCAAAGTACCAATGACCTGCAGTGTTAGTTTTCAATGAGGTGTAGACAACTTTACAGTGAGTTTTTACCTTTGGGACCCAAATTTTTCTTACTGTAGGTCGAAGGTGGGAGGTGTTGCGGAAAGTGTTGGACAACATTCGGGGCAACATCTGGCTCGACTTTTGATTCATGCGATCATCCCTGAGTTTAAAACAGTAGGGCCTGATATGACCAGGCTTAAAGCAGTAATGACATATATACTTGCGTTTTCGTTTCTTAGAAATTGGTGCAGCAGGTTGTCTTTTTGATGAAGAGCTTTTGATTGGTGATTTGGACTGTGGTTGTGGAGATGTATCATCATTTCCCTTCACAAAGATAGTCGACTTGGAAGATTCACCAATCTCAAACACACTGTCTTTGAAGCCTAAGCCTTTCTTGTCATCTCTTCCCATCAAAAGTATGGATTCAAGCTTGGATGTGCTTGAATTGAATTTGGACAAAGTTTCTGTTGCCTTTTGAAGCTCTTCTTTGGTCTTACCAAGTTCCAAATCCTTTTTGCTCAAAAGTACTTTAAGTTTGGCAACTACGGCTTTTAGTTCAACGTTCTCCTTCATGAGACTTGAGTTCAACTTGTTTCTCTTGGTCCAATCTTCAAACAGCTCTTCATAAAGCTTTTGCACACTCTCAAGAGTGAGTTCTTCATAATCAGTCTCTGATCCATCATCCCCACTTAAATTTCCAGAAGTTGTGGAGTTTAAACATACTGAATTTTTGCAGATGTTGCGGCCAGGTGTGGCAACACCTAGGGCAACACCTAAAGGATTCACTTGCAACCAGCGTTTTTCTTCATTCCTTGGTCGAAACTGTTGTTGGACAGGAGGTTTAGGAGCTGGTGGTCGAAGTGCTCCGTTTGCAAGTGATGTGTCCATTAAATATTTCTGTCAAAACAAAATAAAAACCAGAATCAGCACTTAGTATATCAAGAGTTGGCTCTGATACCACTTGTTAAGATTATTTTGTCCGACAGATATCGAAAATAATGAGAATATCAGAATATGATGTAAAACAGTAAATTCGTGTTTTATCATAATTAAATGTTGTGCCAGATGTTACAACATCTCGTACAACATCTACACGTAGCGGAAAATTAATAACACAAATTGACCTTAAATAAATAGATGGACAAGATTAAATATGCACAAGTATAAATACTTGTGCGGTGCCTCATGGCAAAAATTAATCACTAGAAAAATCAATTATTCACAAAAACCTAACACTAGTGATTATGACAAAAATCAATTTCCTCAACAAGTTGAGAAAACAAATGCTTTCTAAAACAAATAACCAGAATAAAACTAAAACAAGAAAGCAAAAACGTGTTGCTAAAAAGTAGATCCAAGAGAAACAATCTTCGGCCAACTTCTTCCCAGATGTTGTCCACATATGTTCTCAACATTCACAGCAACACCCGGTATCTGCACTCTTCAAAACAGCACGTCCCTCGAAGGATTATTTCTCTGAATTTTTCACGGCGTGCACAAGTGCGTGTAAGTATGTATGATTGAGAGAGGAGAGCACCACGAAAATCTCCCACGAAAAACTCCCACGAAAATCACCTCACGTGAAAACTCTTCACGAAAACTATCCACGAAAAACACTTCGTCTCCACGAAAATTCTACACGTGAACTCCTCCACTAAAACTCTCTCTCTACAATCTTCTCTCTATTCACTCTCTATCACATCACGTTGATACCTCTTATGTATATCTTTCATCTCTCCTCAAGTTTATCTACCATAAAGAAATCTATAAGATATGGTAAACAAGAATTCTATTAGAAACAAATCAATAATACCAAATCATGTAAATCACTATCATAAATATTATATCTAGAAGATATTTATCACAAAAATAATATCTAGAAAAGTAAAACAAAATATTCCACATGATATCATATCACAATAAAATCTTAACATAATTATCTAGAAAGGCAAAACCACAATTAAATATTATACTCAATCAAATCAACAAGGAAAGATAATATTAGAGAAATTATTTAAGATAAGAAATTATATCAATTAAATAAAGAAAACATATTTCCCTTCAAATATATTATAAGAAGACCGAATTTGGGGTATGTATAAATATGTGCTAAAATTAGTGGGTGTTGGCGCAATTAATTGTGCATGGTATCATGCATGCAGAGAATTCATGAGTGGTACCATCAAAGCACTAAGCTTTATTTAATTTAATTTCATTTGTTTGGCGGTAATTGAGTCGCAATCAACGAAAAATTTGTTGTTTAGCTCAAAACAACACGACAATCTATTTTCAAAAGGTCGAGTGCGTACTTCCATTAATAAAATCGATAATTAATGCATGTTAATAAACAATAATTAGCCTCTTTCGTTAAAATTACCCTGTCCTAGCTTCATTGAACATGCTGAAATAATTAAATTACATTTATATATAACTTGAAGTATTAATTGGCTTAATTTGTAATAAATGAGTATATAAATTAAGTACATGCCCACACATGGAATTGTGTAGTTTGTGTGTATATAAATATATATAAATATATTTATATTTATACACTTCCAATATATATATATATATATATATATATATATATATATATATATATAGGAAGATGTAAATAAACCAATGAATAAAACATAGGATGCTTCCATCTCGTCTTTCCACAAAGACTAGACAGCTTTTGGCTTTTGTTGATTAGGAAGCATCGATCATCAAAAGAACAAACAAGAAATAAAAGAAAAACATGTTAAAATTTGAGAATTTCCTAAAAATAAATAGTGTTTTGATATTATTTGACTAACTTAAAGTGAACCCGCGAAATTGAATTTAAATAGCGTAAATGCAAGTGAAGGCAGGATCCAAGAAAGTATATATTTAATAATCAATTAAGAACTCGTGTGTTTTACTAATCAAATCAAGTAAATATGAATTAATCCAATTAAATGTCATGAAAAGGAAAAAAATATTTTATGCTGGTATATACTTTTATTATTGGCATGCATATACAATAATTTTGAAGATGAGGAAAGGGGGACAGATAAAATCTTGCCTGGAAAAGAAGGGTGGAATCAGATTCCAGGCACACATGATATTTTTTTTTATAATAATAAGAATAATAATTGAGGGGAAAACGTGAGAATTCGAATCTCAAACCCTTCCACTTTTTTTACAATAATTTATTACAATATATATTACGTACACAACGCATAAATAAAAAATAAATAAACTGCAATCCAATGACGCGAAATATATACATACGTAAAAAGCAAAAGCTGCCCACGCTATCCGCGCACACACTGAATGTGTTTTTGTGTGGATTAAAATGCAACAGATTGCTGGATCAGAATTTATATATATATATATATATATCTCGAAAAAAAATGGGAACATACTATCGAAAAAAAATGTACAGATCCACCATAGAATTGAGTAATTTAATTTATTGGTAAATGGAGAGCAAGAAATCCATGCATGTGCCATAGAATTTCCCATTTTCCTAGCTAACTAAAATTCTTGGATCGCTACATAATATTCCAACTGATTGCTCAATCTTAGTAACTAAAAATAAATGAAGCTAGACAGCTACCCGACAAATAATCTAATATAAATGATTATTTCTGAATCATGAACGCGACTTTAATTTCTACATACACACACATGCATGTATCTCTATATTGTGTGGGGTGAGGTGGGGGATGGAGGGGGGGGGGGTGGTGTAGAGAGAGAGAGAGAGAGCTTTATTATTGAGGAGGGGTGTGAGTGAGTGTGCTGCTTTATTCGTTGTTGAATAAGCAACAGCCTTGGTTCTTGCGAAAGTTACATAGCAAAGAGATTCCTTGCCTTGAAGATGAGGCATTCCACTTAATTACCACCACTCCCTCCTAGTACCTTCTTAGTAGATAGCAAGGGGGACCATAAATATACATATTATATATATGTAAACTCATTCATTTATATATATGATCCAATTGAACTTTTTTTTTTTTTTTGCAAAGTCTGATGTTGCATGTAGCTTACTCCCTAACCGGTGAATATACTGTATCGGGTCACCGGCGATCCGCGAACCGAAGATGTATGATATATATTCATAAAGTACTAGCTAGGAGAATTCTGTTATACTAGCTAGCTCATACATCACGTATATACTATATACGTACGTGACTTTTATAATTAGTGGGAGAATCGAATTTTGAAATAAGGGTAAACTTTTGAATTCTTTCCAACGTCATTCAAGTTGAAACTGAATTAACTGTAGAAAATTTGGAAGCAACAAAAGAGAACAGCCTCGCCTGATTAAACAGAATGCGTCTTTTTCACTTTCCAAAATTAGCTTCAGCCAGAATACAGTATCAACCACTCACTATTTATCTCAAAGTAAACACCTTCATCTATTTCCAACTATATATTTTATATTGCATATTCTGCTATATATATATATATATATATATATATATATATATATATATATATATATATATATATATATATATATATATATATATAAACTTTAAGCAAATTGTTTTTAAAATTGGATGTGTGTGTGTGAAAATGAGTCGCATATATAGTTTCATTCTGGTAAAAAGATCAAGATAAAACCCAGATAATCGCTTGTGTCAGACTTCAAGCATGACAAAATCAAAGAACAAAAACACACATTTACGGATTACCACGCGGATCAGAATCGCGTGCAAAATTATATGTGCATGAAAATCGAGGTAAAAAATGCAATATTCGACTTATTACGCATTCATCTTTGACTCACTCTCAGGCACTGCGCCTCATGTAATATATGTGCAGTCTTTACGTGATTGTTAGGGGGAACAGAAATCGAGAATTATATTGTATCCAGAAGCATGCATTGATTTCTGGGATTTAGTTTGAACGCTTTTTCTGGTTTGGAATCTGGAAGGTCCAACAAATTACCATCAGTTTAAGTTCATCATTTGCTATCCTTGTCCCAATTTCGCAAATTATCAGCTAAGTCAACATATTCCATCTTCAATATTCTTTAATTTACAAGCAATGATCGGTATCAAATCAGTAGAGAAATGCAACTTTTAAAGAAGAAATTTGGATCGAAGCTGATGAGTACTGTAGAGATCGTGGATGTACGACGAATCATGAGTTTTCGTATAAAGGGTTTATGAACTTACCTCGACTTCTAATTAATTTAAAGATATCGAGGCATTGAAAACTGGGAGCTATATAGACCATTGAATCCAGTACTTCTCAGTTATTAAAATCGACAAGAAGCAACATTAATATTGTTACGATATATTGTGTTTAGAACAGTTAGGCAAAAGGAGGATTTTGTATAAGGAAGAACACATGAAAATTAGAGAAACAATATGTATTATATATAGAGCTAATTAGAGATCGATTAGGGGCTCTGAAATGAATAAATACTACTGGATTTTGATTCACTGCTATAACATATATCGTTTCTACATGAATATATACTTTTCTTCCTCATTCCATAAATTAATAGAACTGGTTCAGTTTGAATATTTTAAATGATATGTAGAGTATTGATTAATTGTTTTGCTACAAAATTGCTGATCAAAATGCGCACATTGCTTCAGTTATTAATTAAAGTAACTAAATGATTGTTTAATCATCAAAAACTCTGAATACTTGAGCTGCATGAAGATCATCATGCTGCATTATTATGACAAAAAAAAATCAAATCATGCAAGTTAAAATTACCGAATCTATGTGATAATCGATAATAATATGCGTCCCAGAAGCGAATATAAAATCGACCAGATTTTGATTATATATATTATATGATACGGATGAAAATTTAATTCTAGAAGCCAAGACACCTGAAAGTAATTAGGTTCCAACCACATATATTTCTGGAAAACATATGTTATACCTCCATGTCGTCTAACATAGTTAAGCTACAAAAACACACTCAGTTTTCTGATAGTAAACAGGGCTCAAATTAAGATACAAATGAAACATCAAAAACAAAAAAAAATAACCTACCATTTCTAGGGTTTCTTCAGCAAGACGAATATCAGTCTTTGGCACATCCATGCACAAATCTAGCTAATTCTTCCATGTTTGATGATTTCAGTTTTCTTCCACCATAGATAATCTCTTTAACCCATGAGTTCTTACACGAAACTCGACTACTAGTGACGATTATACAGACTGTGATCGACCACAAATAAATTCTACTTAATTCTGATTTGTTGTCTTATATTGGTCACTTAAAGTAGTACTTCTTGCAATTTACCCAAATAGATCGAGAACATTCTAGAGGGGATTGCTCGTCGAAAAAGAGCTGAAACCAGAAATATCACTCCAAGCAGAAGCTGCATTCCATTGATCATTTCTTGGGATCCCTCCCATTAACTGTCTCGACAAATTTAGCTCCGGATGTTCTTCAATTTTAACAGATGCCATCTGACTTAGCATCGAGCTCGAAAGTTTTGGCCTCACAGATTGGCTCGTCTCACCCAAAGCTAACCCGGTTTCACCGCTGTGGAACTGGTAAACCCCCGGTGAGTTTGGGTCCAGAACACCACCCAAGTAAGGGAATTGCTGCATCTGTTGCAACCTCCATGGCTCAATAATGCTGCCGCCACTGCTGGACAAAAGCGAAGCCACCCCACCCCCAATGCCACCATTTCCACCCCCACTGCCGAACAAGCCACTTCCCAACTGGAAGTTCATTTCACCTGTTCCAAGTACAGAAGGAGCAGAAATTCCGCTGTAGTTCAGCCCCATAGTGTCATTAAAGTTATCGGTAAGCTGACTTAGAGGAGACATAAAGCGTAGCGGTGGAAGTTGAGGCGTGAGGCCTAACATATGATTTTCCTGGCCGCTGTTGGAGGAAATAGAACCGCCGGAGCTTGTGGCGGTTTGCCTATTTTCACTCGCTGGAGATTTCGAGCTCACAGATTTGCTTCTTTTGTTCCTCCGGCAGCCTCCACCCACCGGAACACTTCTCAAAGCGCCGCCTCTAGTCCAGTACCTTCTACACGTCTTGCAAAAGTGACGTGGCTGAGATAGACTGTAGTTGTTGAAGTAACAAAACTTTGTGTTTACTGACTCGCAACGAGGGCATTTCAAGGAGGTTTCAGGCATCGGTATGTTGGCCATCCGTGCCCGTTCAGCCATCGAGCCAGGGCGGATCGTCCCAGATCCACTGCCTCCATGTGGTGGCGCCGGTGGTTCAGGCTGTGGCGGGAGTAAAGGGTTTGTGCTGCTGCTTCCAATAATTATTTGATGATTCTGTTGCTGCAGAAAATTATCATAAAAAGCAAGAAAATGAAAACATAATACATATGGTATATATTCAACAAATTAGTAAAGAGTCATTAGGACGTTAAGAAATATAAACAACACAACCAAGAAGATTAACAAGATCAAAAGGAAGGAGAATATTTATCTTTTTATTTTTTGCTTTTTTCTCAAAGAAGCCATGGTAGCCTATGAATTTTTTTTTAAAAAAAAAAATTTAAAATCTAAAAAAAAAACCCCTCACCTGCTGCCAGTTGGCTGGATCAAGGTAGGTTGGAATAGAAGAAAAAACCATTGTAAAGGCTTTGAAGATATGGTGGAGAATCACATCAACTGGAGAGTTAACAAGCAAGAGAATAATAAAGAGAGGAGAATGAGAATAAGGAGCTAAAATAAAGGGAAAGGCTTTATGCCCTTATATATATATATATATATATATATATATATATATATATATATATATATATATATATATATATATATATATATAGAGTGGGTATATACATATATATATACACACACACACACAAGCATCAAGTACTAATTTGTTTTCACTCTGTCTAGTTTTGTTTTATTGCTTTTTAGGGTTTCGAGAGGTGCTTGGCTTATTTTCTTAATTACTTAACCCTTAAGCTTTATGTATCTGTGGTGCTATTGCTGTGATTGCATGAAAAAAAGCGATGATTTTCAATGCATTATTTTAATGAGGGGAAGAGTGATTTTGACTGCGTAGTCACCATTAAAATATTTTGACGTGTTTAATTTTATTATTTTGTTTCTAAAAATGAAATCTTCTATATAATATTTCAGAAATTTAATCTACATCTATTGATATTAATATGGCCAAAGAAAATTAATTTTTTTAAAAAAACAAAAGTTCAGGACTTTAGGATATATTTAATTTGAGTAAAAACAAAAAGATTTCAACTGATTTTTTGGAGTTAAAATTTATAGTTCTGGAAATTTTATTATTTTTATCACAATGAGGACAATAAATATTTGTATATTTGGTCGTTCGTGTATGTAACAAAGTGAATGTGTTTAAAAATTACAAATAAATAAATACTAAATATATTCTGAAAGACAAATTTTAAATTTTTAAAATAAATCACTATACCAAAAAAAAAATATGAAACGAACAACTAGGAATATCGATCGAAATTTTGTTTGGGTCGCTGATTGAGAATATATATCACTTCTGGTCTTATAACAATAACTTATAAGTGGTTTAATTTGACTCAAATATTAAACAAATTTAATCGTATTTTTACTTCTTTCTTTCAAGAAAATATATATTGTGTGGATATTTACATGTTTATATAATAAAGAAAAAGTATGCGAATGCTGAAGGGTGTGGTTTTGGTGGAATTAAATTATAAATAGTTTGTCCCGACCGAATGAAACTTTTTTTGGCTCCGGTCTGTTAATCTCTTCCCCACTCCACTTCTCCAACAATCTTTATTTTCATGGGACACGCATTTTATTATAATTTATTACAAAGTATATCTTATAAATCATGGTGATATTTCAGTGACAAGGAAGAATGAGTGCTATCATATTTTAATTTTGTCCAATGTTAGGATTTATCGAAACCTTTAATTTAGTCAAAATTTTCATGTCTCCTGTAATCGAACCATTTCCTAAGATGTAAACGGTAAATTATTAAGCTCGGCCCAGTTTTATTGGGCCCAATATCCATCAGACTGTAGACCAATCTTCTATGTTTGCATAAGGCCCCAAGTTTCAAATTACCAGGGCCTATGTGTCTTACCCAATGTTTCAAGATAAAGCCTAGTGTAGAAAAAACAAAACAAAGGTAGAACTTAAAGCGGATACCCGATCAAGTGAGGTAAAAACTTGTATGAGACGGTCTCACATATCGTATTTTGTGAGGCGGATTTCTTATTTTGGTCATTAATGAAAAAGTATTATATTTTACGTTAAGAGTATTACTTTTTATTGTGAATATCGGTAGGGTTGACGCGTCTCGTAGATAAAGATTCGTGAGACCGTCTCTCAAGAGACCTACTCATCAAGCGAAACTAAAAAAATTCAATTAAATGTTTTCTTAAATGACATTGTCATATAGGGTGTATTCAGTGTGCAATAACTTGATTTAACATGTTATTGTGTTAGCTCGACGGTTTACAATAACAGGTTCTTGTAAAATTAAATTTGAAAAACGCAAAAAACATCAGTCCCAGTAAATCCATGTTAACTAAAACAACAGTTTTAACTAAGGACCTAAATCTCTAATCAAATTTCCAATAATTAATCATGATGGTGCTGGTTATAAATATTATTAAAGGGTGGTAACCTGGGGTTAACGAGTGCTTACATATTCACATGCACTTTTATTAAATTGATTATTAAATTAAATCAAGTGGAGTTACATTGTGATTTTTCCTCTTTCTTTCTATAATATATAATATTTTTTCGAGTCCCCGTTGACAATAAACAGTTACTTACGAAGTTCAATATGTGCAATTTGGGATATTAATTAGGGCGAACTGCTATTTCGATCAAAATGTATGAATTTCGTTTGTGTGTGTAACACAACACATATATACATGTTCTTTTTCAAAGAATATATATTATATTTAGTTTTCAATTCCCACTGTAAATATTAATTAATTTTATTTTGATGCGATGTATCACTAGCTAATAATTAAGTCGTTTTGATTAGAAAAATCAAAATAAAATCATTTATGGGATTGGATTTATTCTTGTCAAGTAGAGGTGTAACCGCGTGCGACAGGTATCAACTCGAATGAGGTTAAGACAGTGTTTACAATAATTTATTTAAATTATATAGTAGGTCTCTTATGAGACGGTCTCACGAATCTTTATCTGTGAGACGGATCAATCCTATCGATATTCACCATAAAAAGTAATACTATCAGCATAAAAAGTAATACTTTTTCATTAATGACCCAAATAAGATACTATCTCACACAAGTTTTTACTAAAATTATATATGAAATGTGAGAACCTGAAATTCCAGCAGTAGCAACAGCTGGCTAATTTCAGCGGAAGCTAACAATTCCAGCTGTAAATCATATTTCAGAAGATCATATTTTCCAGCAGACAAAATCCAGTAGCAGAAGAGCGAATTCCAGCAGACAGTTACTGATTCAGCTTATGAGTTGTAACTGAAGCATTTAACATGGAATGAAGGCTGTTAATAGCAGATTATGGTCATTTATTTGAGAGGCTAACAGTCAGATTTTGGCCTATAAATAGCACCCTCAATCTCTGAATTGGTATTATACAAATCTTGAGTTATCACTTGAAATATTTGAGTTAAGAGAGTGCTGATTTTCGAGCAGCAGAAACCAGTAGCAAGAACAAGCAGATTTCATACTTCAACCGAAACACTTTTAGCAAATTACAGTAAGTGGGCTTATGTATAAATATCTTGAAACTCGTTTGATGATTTCTGATTTAAAGCAAAGTACTCTTGATTTCTGATATCTGATTTTGAAGCACTAAAACTTAGTGAACTAATGGTAGGAATATATATTCTGAACATTACTGATTACTGGCCTCACCCCTTAGAGGAGTTAACATATAGGGGACTGATATCAGTTTAGTCATGAAATTCACGAACGTGCTCAGTGCTTATTTGATAAACTTCTGATTTCCGATTACTGAAAACTGATTACTGATTTCTGAACACTGAACACTGATTTTCGTTATGAAAATAAGAATTTCTGTATATTTTCGTATTACTATTCTGTATGAAGATGATTTCGAAAATTGGGAGTTATTCCCGCCCCCGCTTACTGAGTGACAACCATATCACTCACTCACCATAACATCTCAGATAAGAACGATGAAGAAATGTTAGAAGAAAAGGAGCAAAATCTGTTTTGGGGATGGTGATGAAGAAGACTGTTATTCTCAGTTTCAAATAATGTTTTTCCGCTGCATCTGTAGAAGCAATGTTTTATCTGTTTTACATTTCCGCTGTAAAACATTAATGATTCGAATTTGTATCAGACAATGAATTATTTCGTATTGCGAATAAAAAGTCTGGTTTCTGAATTTTGTACAGGCTTGTTATTTTCGAATGTAAATTTGAAAGCAACATCGGTGTCAACCCACCCCGTCTCAGGGCGTAACATGAAAACTATAAAACATTTAAATAAGTTATGAAAACACTGCTCGAAACTTTTTGCAAAAAGTTGTGGAAAGTGTTTTCACAATCATGACGAAGTAAATTGACCTAAATGTATCTTTGTTCTTCTATTCTAATTGATTTGAACACATAATATTATAAGCAATTGATGATTTTAAAGTATCTAGATTTTTATACAGACTAAGCATCGATAATGTTTGGTTCTTATTACGTTGTTTATCATCGTATTCTGCTTCTTCTTCTTCCTCTTTTTTTTTTTTTTTTGTTCTTGTATCTATAAATTTATTGGGGAAAGTTAGGATTTTAGGTAAGTTAGTATATGTTGTGGATTTTAGTGTATAAAATTTTATTTTTCGTCTAATAATCTGAAGGAAAAAAATAGGGTTTGATATTTTTTTTCCTGAAATAACTAAATCCAACTAATATTGCTTATTTGGTATTTATGTTCTTCTACATAGCTCATATGATGATAAACATACATTAAATTCAAACTAAGCAATGAAAATCTTTTTTCTTTTCATTTTAAAATATTATGCATCATCCTAGTTTGTTTTTCACTTTATTTTTGCTTAAATGAATTTTAATTAGTGTAACATGTCTATTTGTATCATATGAACCACATAAGAGAAAATTATTTCAATTAGCAACATTTGGATTTTGGTAATTTCGGACAAAAAATCCAAGTTATAGGATACAAATAAAAAAATCTCATGAGATAACATAAAAATCTCAAGATATAATTATTATAAATATCGATGTACAATATTTTTTTAGATAATTTTGATTATTATGTGATTAAAATAATAAATATTTAAGATGTTTAGTCAGTGTAATGGAGTACCAACACAGTTTTCTTGTTTCTTTTTTCTTCTTCTTTTTTAAAGATAATGTGGTGACCGGAGACGAAGTGGGTAGTTGAATAAAATATTCCAATTTAAAGTTAATTGTTATATAAATTAGTGGCTAATCGTCATTTAATTTTTTGTACAGATAAATCAAGAAAAGGTTAATCTTTACACAGATAGGCGAGATTAAAACATTTTGATTAAAAAATGTGATTAATATTTAATTTGGGTGTGCATTTTTTCGTATAAAAATCAAATTTTATATATATATATATATATATATATATATATATATATATATATATATATAAAATTAAGTGAGAAATAAATATTTATTCTGTATAATTGAAGCATAAGTCGGATAAGCACCAAAGGCACCGATATAAAAGCCAATCTACTTTTCAACCAACAGAAATCTTGAGTATATTATTATCTAATAATTAATGGAGGCGATATGTGGAGAGTAGATACGTAAACGAACTAAACCGTTTGTGAGTTATTCGAAGTGTGATTCGATAAAAGCTCGTTTGAGCTCGTTTAATGAGGCTCGTTAAGATAAACAAACCAAACTCAAGTTTTATCTTATTCGGCTCGTTAGCTCGCGAACATGTTCGTTGGTAAGTTCATGAGTAATCTTTTAGATGAAACAATAATAGTTTTGACATTTGATTTATTGATTTTGTATATTATTTATAAAATATATAGAAAATCTATTAAATTTATTTATTATAATAAATTTACAAATTTTAATAAGCATAATATATTTTTCTTTAAATATATAATATATTTTTTAATTAATTTAATGAAAATTTAAATGTATAATTCATATTTATTAAGTTTGTTTAGGTTCGATAAAGACTTGAATAAGCTCGTGAGCCATGTATATATTCGTTAAATAAAGCTCGATCTCGGCTCGATTATAAAAGAACCAAGCTCAAACATTCAAGAGTTCGACTCGGCTCGACTCGATTACATCCCTACGTGAAATACTATGACTCCATACTTTTTACACACACACATCTACCAACACGACTCTAACATCAGAATTTTCGAAAATTAATATTTCGTCTCCTATCACTTTTTTTTTTCAACGAATAAACTAAAGCAAACTTTAATTTATAAGTTCGATATTGTTTTCATGTATATGTATTATCGACATCACAAAAGAAATGTATAGTTTGTTTACAAAATAAAAAAACACAGATGATGTAATATATATAATTTTGATATCTTGTATATTTATCGTATACATTTATGTAAACGTTAATGAGCAGATGCTCATTTAATAGACGTGATAATACGTATAAAATTTATATATTCAGTAAGTGAATGTCATTTTATCGCTAATTATGTTAATATGCATATAAATCTTTGATTTTAAAATTTTAAATTATTAAATATATGATCAAATGAGTTGTGTGAATGAGATATCAATCTAATCATTCAATTCACATTCCAAAGTCACAGGATGGGCCAATGAAAATACACCATCTCCAGTAGCAAATATGGTGGGGTCAGAGCAATACCTCATAATTTCTCTCGCTCTCTCTTTTTTCTTTTGTTTGTTTTTTTCCCTCTTCATTTTCGGAGACTTGAGAGCAAACTATGTAGGACTTTAATTTGGAAGTAAATGAAAAGAAGACATCTCATCCTACCATCGGGATAATGTTATGTGATTGACAAAAACTTGTGTGAGACGGACTCAACGATCGTATTTATGAGACGAATCTCTTATTTGGGTCATCCATGAAAAAATATTACTATTTATGCTAAGAATGTTACTTTTTATTGTGAATATTGATAGTATTGACCTGTCTCACAGATAAAGATTTGTTAAACCGTCTCATAAGAGACCTAATTTGTTATATATCATTTTTAACATATGATCGTATATTAGATAACGTGATCATTTATTGAACATCTTATAATAATAATTTTGGTTTGTCAATCTCACCGAAATTTATTTTCATTTTTATTATGGATAGTTTTTTTTATGTAAATTTGATTATGCGTGATTATCAATAATTTCATACAATTTTCCATCTTCTCATTTTTTATCATATAGTTTTTTCCTAAAAAAATTATATATTTATAAATTCAAATAATTAAGGAAACCACGTGCGATTGTTAATAGTATATTGAACAAAGAATCTCTCTTTTGTTTCTTGATAATCAAAATCAATTTTTATATAATTAATAAATGATTGGGTCTCATGTGAGACCGTCTCACGGATTTTAATCTGTGAGACGGGTCAATCCGACGGATATTCAAAATAAAAATTAATACTCTCAACATAAAAAGTAATGCTTTTTCATAGACGACCCAAATAAGATATCTGTCTCACAAATATGATCCGTGAGACCGTCTCACACAAGTTTTTGCCTTGATTTAAATATATATAGGCAAAAGAAATGAAAGATGATAATCGATAAGCAAGTAAACTCCGTCAACTCACCAAGCATTATTCGGTGTAGGCTTTTACTGATCCAACCCCACCACACAAACCGGCAACCGCCTCCCTGTGAAACGTATCGCTCAAATATGATCCAATTCATTCTCTTCTTAAACACCCAATAAGGTCGAGCACACAAAAAGATACGCGTTTTCCCTTTACTTACGTGACTCGCTTTATCGACGAAATACGTTGGAACAATGTGAGTTATGTAGCTGACGAGATTCTCGAGAGTTGGATTTGAGACAGAGACTTGGTACTTGTAGGCTTGCCTTTTTTTTTTACTGTTGAAAGGCGGTAGATTAAAAGGAAGAGAAATATGTGGATTGCGGGAACAGTTGATAGTTCAGGACGCCCAAGTCTTTGTGGATTCTTGGTTGAAGCTTATCCCAAGAGGTATTCTTCCAAGATCCCCTCTGATTTGGTACTTTTCTTGGGTCTTGGATTCATAGATTGGTAATGTTTCCTCTGAGATACTTGTGAAAGATTGAGTTTTTATTGCTTTTAGAAACGAAGAGACGAAGAATATATGGATTTTGTGTCTTTTGTTTAGGAATTTCATTTGATTGATTTTTGGATTTGACGGGTCTGAATCAATGTCTCCCGCCTGTCTTTGGAGGATGCTAGTAGATAGATACGTGGGTTAGCTACAAACTTCACCGTGTCTTATTAATTTGAATTCCCCTTTGTTGTTTTGCGTTTTTAATTTATATCTTTCTTTCTAGATGATTACCTGGGGTTTGTAGAATTTAGTTTATTGCGTGTGAGTCGTGGAAAGATTAGTAAAATGAATCAGTCCAGGGCTTTAGTGGGGTTGGGAGTTTGTAGCTGGGATTGACTTTAGGGAGATATATTTATGAAGATTGTACTTTTCTCAAAATGTTTGTTGGGGTGAATTTTTTATAACCCCGCGTCGAGAAACGCCCTTCGAAAGGGGAAAAGCTTGCGGGGGATGGGAGATGCTCTTCTAACTGTTCTTTCAATGGAGAACCACCACCCTTCAACCCTCTTATCTATGGATTATAGTGCCTCGTCCTCACATGATGAATTAGACCTTGAGATGAATCGCCAAGTCATTTTAACACGTCCACCTGATATTAACTTACCTCTTTCTGCCGAAAGGAGCCCCCCTCCTCAGCCTTGGAACACTGAGCACTGTGACATTCTTGATGTTGGACTCGGTTCCCAGTTGTACGAAACAGAGAGTTTCCTAAGTGTCCCCAAGATTGGGAGGAAATGTGCCAAAAGGATTGATAGCATCTGGGGTGCCTGGTTCTTTTTCAGCTTTTACTTTAAACCTGTGTTGAATGAGAAATCAAAGGTGAAAATCACACGTGATCGTAATGGAGTTTCTGGGTTCGATAAGTCTGACCTCCAGCTCGATGTTTTCATGGTTCAACATGATATGGAGAATATGTACATGTGGGTGTTCAAAGAAAGGCCTGAGAACGCTCTAGGTAAGATGCAGCTTCGCAGTTTTATGAATGGCCATTCTCGTCAAGGAGAGCGACCTTTTCCATTTAGTGTTGATAAAGGTTTCGTTCGGTCACATAGGATGCAGCGAAAGCATTACAGGGGACTATCGAACCCTCAGTGTGTTCATGGCATTGAGGTCGTTCCATCCCCTAATTTAGGGGCTCTTGATGAAGTTGATCGCAAAAGATGGATGGAACTTACGGGGCGGGATCTGAACTTTACTATTCCACCAGAAGCTAGTGATTTCGGGTCATGGAGAAATATGCCAAACACAGAGTTTGAACTCGAGAGGCCACCTGCTCCTATAAAGGCTAACAATAATTCACAGTCTAACTCAAAGAAATTGCTCAACGGATCCGTGCTAAATCTGTCAACTCAGCCACTCAACCAATGCCATGAGGATGCAAATGACCTATCTCCCATCAGCAAACGGAAAAAGGAGTTCTTCTCACAAGGGAATGGTGATGATTGTTACTTATCCGTGAGTGCTCATTCTGATCGAATCTCAGATTTGGAAGTGCACTCAAACGAGCCACACTGGTTAAATGAATTCAGTGGGGTGCTTAGAAACGTCTATGGTCCCGTTACAGCTGCCAAAACCATATACGAGGATGAAGATGGTTACCTAATCGTAATTAGCTTGCCCTTTGTCGATCTTCAGAGAGTAAAAGTTTCTTGGAGAAACACAATAACACATGGGATAATCAAGGTGTCATGTACTAGTACATCCGGCACACCGTTCATCAAGAGACACAACAGGACATTCAAGCTCACTGATATATCCGCAGAACACTGCCCTACTGGAGAATTTGTTCGAGAAATCCGACTTTCAACCCGTATCCCAGAAGATGCTAATATAGAAGCATACTACGATGGACCAGGAACAGTACTCGAAATTTTGGTGCCAAAACCTCACGGGGTTCCCGAAGAACATGAAGTTCATGTGTGTCTTCGTCCTCACCATGGTGTTAATGATCTTATGTTGACTTAAAAAGCCTTTCTTTGGTGATGTGCCAGGTGATCGTTGTTTTCATTGTTTTCTAACATCCGCACCTTGCACGTGTTGTATTGATCCAACAAAATATGCATCTGAGTAGCTTTAGGTGTAATTTCTTTTTGCTTTGGAAGTGATATTTGAAGTATTGATTATTTAACCCTTTCTTGCTTTTCTTCTCGAGGAAAAAATAAAAATATGTTCGCTTATTTATTTCTGGTGCAACGAATCAGCCGTGAACTTCAGTAATAATTTTATCTTATTTTGGAAGTCTTTATTTGTGTAAAAATCTATTTGCTTATGGTAGCTTATAAAATTAGTTGACATCGGCACACCCCACCGACCCTAAACTTGTGCCAGCTGTCTTTTGGTGTATTTATAATATTAATTAATACATAGTTTATAATTGAAAATGCCAAATTAGTTTACCCAATCCGATTTAGGTCGCAGGTTGGTGTTACAGGCAACGTACACGATAGGCGAGGCAAGATTCAATTTTGGGTGCACTAGAGACAAAATATCAAAAAATCTTTGACGTCGCTCGAGAATTAAAAAACAACGATAGGCAAGGCAATTAAGATTCAACACACCAGGCTATTGTCCGAGCATGTGGAGAAAAGCAATACTTCGATTTTACGAGGTTTTTATACGAAACAAACTATTTTCCGATTTACTTGTCATAAATTCTTATTACGGAGTGTTGTTATTGTGTAAGAAATTCTTCCATATAATCGACTACTTTTGTATCAAATCATTCTTAGTTACTGTTAAGTGTTATCCTTGACAGCTGTCAATTAGTTGGAAGTAGCCAGTTAACTAGTTTGCTTTTGACTTGTACATATAAATAGGTAACTTGCGTATTTTTGTTACTCTCCTTCAATAATACAAGATCCTGAATCCAAAGCAAAAAGTTTTTTTATTTTCAAGGAATCAAAAGCATATCTCGATTATGAAGTTGAAAAAACTATCTATAATTATGTTTGCAAATACATTACAAAATGGTTCATTCAATTTCAGAATGGGTAGCTAGATAACGTAGACGGCACAAATCAAACAAATTTGAAAATTTGTTCTTCAGGTACATGTTGAAAGAAAATTTAAATATAGAACTAGAAATATGATTATATATGAATGCATAAGAGATAACAAAAAAAGAGTTCAGGTATTATTATCCAAATAACTCTGCTCCAAAATTTCACAGCAAGGCGAAATAAATTCTCTCACAAAATTAAGGTAAGATTGTATTGGTTCATCCCTGAAAATTCAGTAAAGAAAGCCAATCTGAAACAACACTCTTAGTTGCTTCTAAAAATGTATACCCAACCACGCTCTTCAGTTGCCCTCATACTTAGGATCTGCCAATACGTAGTGATAGGCAATCACCAGGGCAAATACGAAGATACCAAGAAAGTTGGCAATAAACCCCAGATCCTGATCATCAATCATCTGAGAATACAAGCAAAATAACGATCAACACCGTCGGTATACCTGAAGAACATATATGATCATCGAATTTCACATAAACAAGCAGTTCACTGAATTATCACAATACAGCATCAACTATCTAAGGTTATTTTCCCTCTTTATGTTAAAAGAATAACTGTTAAAAGCCGATATATGGCCGTCAGAGTACAGGGAAAATGTTACGGTCAATGAGGTTGATATTGCTAAAATCTGAACCTTGTGCACAATAATTTATTCCTCAGACTTCAATCTTCATGTTCAGTGACTCAAAAAATAGAACAAATTTTCAAAATGTTAAACACTCATCAGGTTCCTACGAAATAAGAAAAATGCATTGAGAAAGTAAACCAGTGGCATGAGTTGGTTTCAGGGAGTCTTGGTGTAAAAAGGCTATACTATCTCATCACTCAAAAGTCAAAAATACTATTAAATTGTATTTATTATATACTAATCACAGGCAGGAACAATGCAATAACATGTCATTCTAGCAGCATATTCTAATCACATTCAAAAAATTCAACCCCGTCAGAAACTGTCACGGTGAATCCTCAATTAACAAAAAAGGGAAAGGAGATTCTATTCAAGAACGAGGACAGTAAGATTGTGAAGCTTACACTGCAAAGCAAGAATATAATAACTTCCACACAGAATAGAGTAATTCTATTGCTGATCACATGAAATTTCCAGGAAAATGGTAGTTAACATGGCATTTATTCATAGCTGATCACTTGATTATTACAAAACTAATTCTATTGCTATTCCAAATTTTCTTGAATTCTTTTTTTTTCTTTTAGAATAAGGTCTGTTACCACTTTCCTCGAAAGATATAAAATCCAAACTTAATCAGGAACAAGAACTACGGGTCCATACAACATGATCGCAAGCTGAAACTACTCCTCACTTGTTGCTGGTACAAAGCCATCCAATTCAGTTTAAATCTATCTCTAACATACCATACGCAGAATAAAGCAACTTGAAAAAGCATAATGCCAAATGGAACCATTAACTAAAACAATAAATGAGAAAATCGTGCTTATAGCAGATCGAAGCATCAAAATTCCACTCATTTATTTTGATTTATAATTTGATATGTCGAGTTTCCTTTTCATTATTGTCGATTTGCCGCATGCACAAAAGCAGGGAAAAAAATATAGTAACTTTAAGTCCAAACAACACTCGGCACAACTAATAGTTAAATTACTCCTAGTTGATCCCCTCTCGAAATTAAAAGTTACAACTGGGAGGGAATTAATCGATGGACTCTTTCTCTGTTAAAGCCAAACGAGAGAGGGAAAAAAAGAAAAAAACCAGCAAAGAATTTTACAATTCTCTAAAAACGGCATTCAAGTAAGCAAAAACAAGGCGAACCCAGGCCCCAGCGTCATCCAATGAAAGGTCTTAAAAGCTATTTCACGTAAGTCGACCCAAAATATACTAAATCTTCAACTTCATACGCGCGTATTGTTGACCAAAAAATATATAATAGAATGCAGGGATCACGACACCATAAAAAAATTTCATCTTCTGAAGAACGTTACAGATCAAGGATCTGGTAACAAAAATCGAAAATAAAATCCGCTAAATGCAAGGATCTTCAAAACCATAAGCGCAACGAGAAGCTACAAATTGGGGGTAAAAAAAAAAAAAGAGTCCTTGAGAATCTTACGATTGTGGTTCGAGAAAATAACAGCGCCGAGAGGACTAGTGCAATTTAGTGTATGATTCTTGGTCTGCAAGACTGCAAAAAGTCTTCGTCTAAGTGGAAAACGTTTTGTTCTTCGAAACGCTGTCGTTTCCTGTAAACTCGGTGTGTAAAAATATTAAACCGAGTGTGGCTGCTGGGATTCGAGCCCAGGTCTCCACGGCCACAACGTGGAATTCTTACCACTAAACTACAGCCACTGGTTGATACATCGAAACCCACTTAACTTTATTTATTCTAATATTTCTTAGCATGTAATTGATTTAGTCACATGTGCATTATATGAAGTATCTGCTGATTACTAAGGAAGTCTACATGGTCCTGAATTTTTTGATGCATTAACATTAATTTTTATTTTCTGAAATATCCTTCATATACTGCTTGAAAGCAAAACGTGTTGGTGCTCAGCAGCAAAATGATTTTGTGGGTCCCCTACAATTTTGCAAGTCATCATATGTGAAATATCAAGTTTGATACATGACAAAGGCAATGTCTGTTGAATCGGTCTAATTAGCATCTAAATAAGCACCAAGTCGATTATTTGATTTATTGGGCTAGCTTTTTATTAAGTTCTAAAGCGATAGCTTGGATTGTTAAATTAAACAACACTTTTGTTCTTTTTTACTATGAATTGATATTGAGTTTGCGTTGTGATTTGGAGGTTTTGATCAAAATTTCATATCAAAACAAAACAGTTCTGACTTTCGGATGTTTTGGTTTGGTAAATCGAATCAGTTCATTTTATTATAATAAAATTTCGTTAATTTGTTCCGATTTATGTTTTTCCTCTTCAACAGAAAAAAAAAAAGATAGTATAATTTGACGACGGAAGTGATCTATTGTTAATTTAAAAGAAGAATGTCCAAATCCATAATAATGTTGGACAGCGATAACATAAGTAGCGGATGATGCGGATCAAATTACTAACACCGAACACTGAACTCCATCGGTTCTTGAAAATAACACAAAGTTCGATATCTGAAATTAGATAATTTTAAAGCACATAATTGAATATAGACTACTGATTTCGATTACCTATCAGGGTACTTGAATCAGCTGAAGCTTTTGCTTTATCCTTTAATAGAAGGACCATCAGAAGTCATCGGCAATTCTTTCACCGACAAATTCCTCCGCTTCTCTTGTCTGGTGAGGCATGGGCCTCGGAAAGCGGTGGCATCACCTTGCTGACGTCTTTGGCACCAATGCCCTCGGGCAGAGTGGCGGAGAAGTTATCCGGAAGGCATGGGCCTCGGAAAGCATGCGAACTGATCTTAAAAAATTTATTTGATACGATGAAGATATACATTCGAAGACGCCATGCAAAATGATTTAAAATAATTTATTTGATACATCATTATTATTATTTGGATTAATGATTGTATTTCAACGTGGCACTCAATATACATAACATTTTGTCTGCTAAATAATTTTAACAATAGGATATACATTCCAGCATAATTTTTTTTACAATATCGTATAAGTTGTAGAAAATTTTGTGAGACGAATCTCTAGCCTAACACGCATCATTCAATCTGTTTCATATATATAGATCCGAAAAAACCGTCAAAACGAGATTTACTCGTATTCAAGAGCCTCTAATTAGTATAATCAAGAAACAATGCCATATATATATTATATTTGTATTGTGAATATTGTGCATGATAATAACAAGAGTTTTAATTTTTTTCTCCCATAAAGACCAGCTATGTCTCCATCTAATCATTGTTTTCATTTTTTGAGATCATGTTTAATGTGTTATTTTAAAAAAAATTATCACATATAATTTATATGTATATTGATTTAAATTAACAAAGCACGCGTATGGCATTCAAAGTAGCAGTATTATATGTGTGAAGAAAGAGGTCTTGCTCTGCTAAATTATCAAAGAAAATGGAGATCAGAGAGCTAGAGACGTCTTTTCAAATTAATCAATTCGATTTTTTGTTGATATGGTCACGAGATTGGCTAAAATATTATTTTCGGTAGTTTTTATTTACATTTTTTTTGTTTTTTTACACTCTATTTACTTATATTAAGTAGAATCTAGATAACACAGAATGAAATAAAATATAATTATTAATTTTTATTACAAAGTACAATTCATGTTATTTTACATAGTACAATTCATGGTCAATAACATTCATGTTTTGGTCAAACGATGGAATAACTTTAAGGTTTTTTTTAAAAAAAATATTATAAAATAATAAAACTATTGTAAAAATATGACAAATTGGGAACATTTATAAAAGTAGTACAATCCCGGACAACATATTAATTTTCTTTTAAAAAAAAAGAAATAAAAGAAAGTGGGGGCACAGATTTTTAAAAAAATATACGGTTAAATCAAAACCCGTCGCTAATGCAAATCCGTGAAACACTATCACGGATTCTAAAACCGTGTCACGTGTTGTAAGAATGCAGGTAGTCGAAAATAATTGTTCTTCGCTTTCATTCTTGCTACTTATTTCTTTCATTCAATTTATATGTGTAAAATCCATCTTTTCTACTTCGATCATATATTAATATTATTTGTTGATTCTATCGTCAATTTAATTTGAAGAGATACGATGATGTAATGTTTAATTTCGTTGATAATATTATAATCACATATTAAGAAGTACTTTTTTGTGTAATTTTTTTATAATACTTGTCATTTATTTCAAATATTAGCATCGTCCGTTGATATTATTACAAGTTCCGTATAATTACGTTTGAGAAGGTAATTTAATTAATTTTTTTAATATTTTGTTTGTATTATTTATATTATATTAATGTAATTATAATTTTGTTCACTAACATTATATGATTAAGTATAATTTAGTTAAATAGTATATTTTTAATATTAATCGCGACATTAAAAAATAGTTTTAATATTAAAAAAATAATAAATATGATACCTGCAATAAACAAGAATTATTTCAGTTATTAGCATCATCTGTTGATATTATTACAAGTTCCGTATAATTACGGAACAAAATTATAATTACATTAATATAATATAAATAATACAAACAAAATATTACATCATCGTATCTCTTCAAATGATTTGACGACAAAATCAACAAATAATAGTAATATATGATCGAAGTAGAAAAGATAGATTTAGCACATATAAATTGAATTAAAGAAATAAATAGCAAGAAGGAAAGTGAAGAACAATTAATTTCGACGACATGCATTATTACAACACGTGACACGGTTTTAGAATCCGTGACAGTGTTTCACGGATTTGCATTAGCGACGGGTTTTTGTAGCCAATAGCGACGGTTTGTAAATCGTCGCCAATAGCGACGATGTAATGCCCAAGAATTAATCACAGTTAATTAACGAGTATTGAATACTAATTTAATGTGATTACGAAAGGGCTAACCGAGACACGAAATGAGTTTCATGAGAGTTGGAAGTGTGCACGGACAGTAGCATCGGCGCACATGCGCGACAAGTACGCGCGCACATGCGCGAGACGTCCAGAGAAGTCGGCGCACATGCGCGACGTATATGCGCGCACATACTAATTTACTACGTTTTGACATGTTTTAGAATTATGATATTTTCAGAATTGAATAGGACTCATATATGTTGTTCTTGACATGTTAGACATCATGTAATCGAAGTCAGATTAAGAAACGGACTGATTATGGAATTGTTGTGATTTTCCGAAGTTAATTGACTAAGATATGATATCAGATTGTATTGGTATTGATTATGAATTGAGGGAATTATTATCTGGTGATGTGGTATTGACGGGGATACTGAGTTTGTACCGTTATACCGATGATTTGAATTAAATCCAAATTAATCAGTTTCAGTGTTGAATTGAGATTGGAATATTGATATTAGTATTCTCGATATGTCGTTTCAGATTTACGGAGACAGTCTTGAGTTCAGAACTGAGATTGCTTCAGACCGATACTACAAACGGAAGGTATAAGTCAATGTGGTATTGGGAGATCGACTTGAGTCGGTTTAGACTTGAGTTTCCCTAAATCACATACTTTACTTTATTGCATTGATATTTGCATTGATTGGATTGATGTACTTGTTTTCTTGAATTATAGATAGCAGGTATCAGACGAGTAATCTTATGACAGAAGTGCCTGATAGTGGCGGGATCGCCACGGGCACATTGCACGATGTCACAAGATAGTATAGGAATCTTGGGACGGAAGTGCCTGATAGTGGCGGGATCGCCACGGACACATTGCACGAAGTCTCAAGATAGGATAATAGCGATAGGGCTACAGTCTATGACGGTTAGGTCAGGACACCGGATGTTTGGTTATATCGAGTAAATAGAATTTGAATTTCTTCTATTACGGAATTCGATATAGGAACACCATATTTGGTTATATCGAGTAAATAGAATCACTTTTCCTTCTATTACGGAATTCGATATAGGAACACTACATCTGGAAACCGGGATCCCTAGACTAGGATTGAGTCTAGTCTAAATTGTAGAGTTACAAGCATTGTCGACAGTCTGTGAATGATTATGTTTCAGATTTTGATACATACTGCTGGTACTTGTTATATGCTTTATATTTCTTTATATGATTGCATGTTTCATTGATTTATACTGAGATTATATTCTCACCGGAATTATCCGGCTGTTGTCTTGTTTGTATGTGTACATGACAACAGGTGGGACATGATCAGGGTCCAGGAGATGAGGAGAGATCGTGATAGAGTGGAGACTTCGGACTTGGATGTATATAAGGTTTTGACACTTGATATTTAGATGTTGAACCTTAGTTTTACTGATTTGTAAACAATACAGAACTTGTACTTTCTTTTATACTGAGTTGTACATTATTTGATTTCACTACGTTCCGCATTTTAAAAAAAAAATTAGACCCTGTTTTATAATTGATTAATTAGTCCCAATGATGATTAAGAACTTGATTAGCGTCCGGGTCCCCAGAGACGATTTGTATTAAATCGTCGCCGATCTCCCTTTTATTTTTTTTTTAAAAATTCGTGCCACACTTTCTTTTCTTTCTTTTAAAAAAAAAAACAAAATTAATATGTTGAATCCGGGACAGTTAGTCCCGTATTGTACTACTTTTTTACAAATCCTCTCAATTTGTCATATTTTTACAATAGTTTTATTATTTTATAATATTTTTTAAAAAAACCCATAATTTTAACTGTAATCCCATTAGTTTATACAATGTATATATGGTATCTTGTGAGACGGTCTCACGAATTTTATATGTGAGATGTATCAATACTATCGATATTTACAATAAAAAGTAATAGTCTTAACATAAAAAGTAATATTTTCTCATTAATGACCCAAATAAGAAACTCGTCTTATAAAATACGATTCGTGAGACCGTCTCACACAAATTTTTGTCATATATTTAATAGTGTCATTTTCATATTATCTTTGCATATATAATAGTTAGTTTTTAGGGGAAGTAGAGATAAATTTTTAATCATAAACTCAATTTCACAATCAATTTATTTGTCATAAAATTATATTTTTCACTTCCTGATGCACAAAGTTTTTTTGAATTTACTCCATATTTCATTTTATCTCATTTTCACCTTTAATTCATTTTTATTTACGTTTTTTTTTAAATTTTATTTCATCCATTTCATCATTTTTCTATTAATTAAATCTAAGTCGGTATATAGTCTGCATGAATTTTTGGTATTAGATCATCGATAACGTGGTAGACTTTGACACAAAACGTGATACATTACTATAAGCTAGATTGTAGTACAATAAACACGAACATATGGTATACTTTAACATATACAACGTCAATATCATCTTATGCATATCAATTTTCACAAGCGTACGATATCACAAGACTTAAAAAAAAGGTTCAAATTAATTTGTATACAACTTCTATTGTTATCCTCACGGAAAAAAGTCGATGATAACAATATTTGAATTGTGGCAAAAGGACATCAAAATCAAAAGGTGATAAAATAGTTCCAGAATGTTTGGTAATTTAACAAAAGCGGTGAAATTAAAACTTAATTTTATATCTTATTTCATATCATTACATTAAATTTGTATATAATTTATGATATAATTACTGCTATTTGATAGAATAATTGTATGAATTAAATCTAAGTTGATATATAGTTTTTATGAATTTGTGGTACTAGATCTTCGATAATGTGTTACACTTTGACACAAAATGTGATAATTTATAAACTAGATCGTAGTACGAAATGAGATTTTAGGTTTAGATTTTTTTAAATCTAAAATAAAAATTGTTTGCACCAAAAATTAAATTGAGCCCAACTAATTGTCTAAGCCCAAAAATTTAAATTGATAGAGAAAAAGAAGAAGCCCATTAGTGTATTTAAATAAGCAGATAACGTCCAAGAGATCGTGGAGAGAGGAGGAGATCGTTGGAGAAAATGGGAAAAGATCGTGAGTCATGGGGGAGTGGAAGGAACCGCACCGCACCGCACAGTAAAGAAAATGGAGGAATCGGCAAACGACACAAACACACAACTCTACACAGACAAAAATCTGCAAAAAAGCTCTCTGCTAAATTTACAATCTTCAAGCAATAGTTTTTCAAGCTTTTCAGTATATTTCTAGCGTCTTCTCATTTTAGATTTCATCACAAGTTATTATATTTTCAAGTTTTGATGAATTCCTACAGTTTTGTAAATTCAAAATCATGTCGGGGGTTTATTTGCATCGATTCACAATAGTTTTCTTTATTTTGGCATTGCATTTGTTTTAGGAGACTATAACTGACGGTCGAATTTAGAATTCACGTCGCTTGAATTTTTAGAAGTTAGATTTTTATCATTTTACACAAATCGGTGCATTTTCGCACCTGGCACGCCCGCAACACTAAATATTGTGCAAACATATTTTTGGCACGCCCGGTGGGACAAGGACTATGGCGCCAAGGAGAAAAGAAAACGTCAACCAGGAGAGTGGGGAGTCTCTGGCTAATCAAGAGGGAACTCAGGTTCCACAGCCAGAGCAACCTACTGTTGAACCACATACTGAAGAAGTAGATCTGCAGATTCCTACTACATACGATCAAGTTTCAAACAAGGTGATGGAAGAGTTAACTGCTATAAAGATTGAGGAAATCTCACTGGCCCTGTCCAAGGCAATGGCCGACTGCTTGAAGACTTTACTGAGTAGACCGAATCAATCTACCAGAGGGGAGCAAAATACCACCGTCAAAGAGACTGGCCAAGGAAGCAACCAAGTCCAAGAATTCGACCAGGAAGTTGGAAACTCAAGGGCTGGCGATCCTCGCCGCCCGGAGTTCACTCTCCCAAATCATCCAGAGAGAAGGTACACACCACCTCACAAGAGAGAAGAAACTTTAGGTGGAAGATCACAGCCATATCCACGTGCTCACGGAGTGGGGAGCTCGAAACAACCAGTTACTCAAGTGCACAGTGTGACCAATCCTTTGTACCAACCGGGAGCTTATGATGACATGTCCCACATGGATCATCAAGGAGTGGATGGGGGCGTACCAGGAAGTAATTTTGGTTTAAATGCAGGGTTCCAAGCTCGGGGGGCAAATTACTACCATCACCAACTCCCCGCTCGGAACATGCACGGGATTGATCCAGAAATGGTGAGAGAAGCTGTTCAAGAGTTATATGGGCCGGCCTTGAAACAGATTGGCCGCCCAGAGTTCCACAAACCCTATCCAGAATACATTGACGTGAATAACCCGTACCCAAGGGGTTATAGAGTTCATGATTTCAGTTTATTCTCCGGGGAGGATGGCCAGTCCAGCATGGAACACATAGCCAGATTCACTATCCAGTGCGGGGAATTAGCCAACTTGGAGAACTTCAACAATCTAAAGTTGCGGCTATTCCCGAATTCCCTCACTGCGACTGCATTCGCCTGGTATGCTTCACTCCTCAGAAATTCAGTAATGAGTTGGAAAGAGATGGAAAGGCAATTTCACATCCAATTCTATAGAACAGAGCCTGAAGTGTGCATTGCGGACTTATCCAGAGTCACTCAAAAGAAAGGAGAGTCTGTGGAATATTTCATAGACAGATTCAAGAAGATGAAGAATAGATGCAAGGTGTTCCTACCTGAAACCGAGTTCGTGAAGATGGCACAAAAGGGGCTGGATTTTGAATTAAGGAAGAAATTCCAAGGCATGGAGTTCAGGGATTTCTTTGAGCTAGCTGCCAAAGTGGCTGAATATGAAGAACTACTGCGGGAAGAGTCTTACAAGAAGAAAACTGCTATGGGGTCTTATTATCAGGAGGTGGAAGATGTGTCATTGGCAGAGATTCGATCAGCTGGTTCTTGCACAGTTCCCCAACTAAAAAAGAAGCCAGCAGAACCTGAAAAGAAGAACAACTCCCAACTCCCCAAAGACATGCAATATACATTTGATGTGTCAAAGACCGAGGAAGTTTTTGATTTCTTGGTAAAAGAAAAATTCATCACATTCCCACCTGATCACAGGATGCCACCCACTGAAGAGTTGAAGGGACGAGAGTATTGTAAGTACCACAACTCTTACAATCATGCTACAAAGTCTTGTTGGGCGTTCAAAAACAGCTTGCAAGACAGAATTAACAAGGGAGTAGTGAAGTTCCCTAACAAACAGGAGTCTATGGCGGTGGATGATGATCCTTTTCCCCCCGTGGCTTTGGTCAATGTGAATGTGACAGATTTGAGAGATCTTCTCAATAAGAAAAGAAGCCGATCCTTTACAGTAAAAGACCGAGTAATCAAGAAATACTGGATTCCAAAGGGTCAATTGTTTGAAGCTCATGGAAGACATAATGCCGATCAAATACGAACAGTTCAACAGCGTTTTCCCAGAAATGTTGGTGAATCCGCGGCCTATAGGCCGAGGAACCAACACTTCTTTGAAAGACCAGTACGTGAGAATCAAAAGTTCAGAGGGGAATCATTTCGTGATCAGCACCAAAGGTCGGACACGAGAAATACATATGAAGTTAAGTCACGAAGGGTGGAAACCAGGAAAGTATCAGGTGATCAAGGCAGAGAGCAGCGTGCATATGAAATCTCAAAAAGAAAAATGATTGAGAATAGGAGAGCAAGGCCCAGATATGTCCTTCCAGCTAGAGGGGAGTTCAGTGAGTCTTGGAGAGTGACCCAACACAAAAAGTTCCCTAGGCCACCAACTAGGACTCAAAAGAGACGGTTGTTGAGGGAAAGAGCTATTGCAAGAAGACTGGAGTCCACTAAGTTGAGAAATGAACCCACAATTGATGTTCCGGTCTCCAGGAATCCAGTGGGGAGTAAATCCAAATTTGGAAGATCGGCTACTGAGGATAAATTTGTGGAAGATGATGATGATTTGTTAAGCGAAGAGGATGATCAAGCAAGAAAAAAAATTAATTTTTGCGTTAGAGAGTTTCACATCACTGTGGATTGTGCCACTGGAGTGATGATACTACCAGAGAAATTTAAGATGATGGAAGAAGAGGATGGGGAGTTGATGTCCCAAGAATCAGTGCAAAATAAAGAGCATGCAAATAAACTCCCTGAAGGGAGTTCAAGAGTGATTATCAAGCAGGGCCACCCAAATAAGCCCCAACAGGTGATACTTGAGAAGCCTACACCGGCCATGACCAAGCACATCAGGCCATTGTACATCAAGGCCCGTGTCAATGGGAAACCAGTGTCTAGGGTCTTGATTGACAATGGCTCAGCTGTGAATGTTCTTCCGGTAAGAATGTTGAAAAGTCTCGGCAAAAATGAAGAAGTTTCGGTTGCTGCATTTACAGGGGAAACTACCAAAACCATTGGGGTATTCCCCGCTGATGTTACTGTGGGGAGTATGTCATATTTATGTGCATTTTTCGTGGTAAACTCCTCCGCCAACTTCCAAGCGTTGTTAGGCAGAGATTGGATCCATGCAAATCAGTGCATACCATCCTCAATGCACCAGCTTTTGTTATTTTGGAAAGGGGATGACGTGGAGGTCGTAGAAGCGGATGGACAGCCCTTTCAAACACGTGCAAGTGCAGTGGAGGCCAGATATTACAATGGGGATTTTGGGCCTATCAAAATTCGTAGCAACAGCAAGAAAGAAAATCCGTTGTACATGCAAACACCAACTCCAAGCTCGGTGTTGGAGAGAATCCTCAAACCTACTGTTATCGTGCCGTCTAGGCCGATAATTCAGCCGCTGATTGAGGAGATTGATGGTTGATTTGAAACAGAAAGAAAGAGAGGTAGCTGCAACCTCTATATGGAAGGCGCATGTGCAGCAAGTACTGGACAAAGTAGTGGGAGAGGAAGCATGGGACACCTATGGAACCGAGGTTGTCCACGAAGAGGAATACGAGGAGGATGAACTCCAAGTTGATGAATTGTTGATGGCGCCATCTCAAATGGAAGATGGCCAACATGAAGTGCAAGACCCGTTGGAAGAGATCAACTTAAGAGAATTTGATGATCCTAAGATGGTATATGTGAGCACATTGCTGGAAGAAGGAATTAAGCAAGATTTGATCAGCTTGTTAAGGGAGTGAGTAAAGAGAACAGAAAGGCTAATATCCAGCGGGGAGTTGGCATTTGAGGCCACTTTGGCATTGTTTCGAATAATTAAAATCCGAGTTCTTAGTAGCTTTCATTCTGGTTGGAAGGAAATTACATGGGATGAGATTTCATACCACCAAAACATGGCTGGAAAGAGTTCCGGAGAATGAGGAGTTAAAGCTCACCAAACGAGACAACAACGATGAATGAAGAAATAAAAGAGCAGAATGAGAACACTGTGCAAACAACAGAAGAGTATGGAAGTTTTGCTTTAATATAAGAGTAGGCTTACTGGCCACTTTTGTATACGTGTAGTTCGTTATTTCGAGACGTCATATGATGTGAGCCTCGGGGCCACTGATGTAAATATCCATTGTTTATGATTCAATAAAGAAACTGATAAAATGAAATCGTCCAGTAGACCACTTTCATCATTTTGGAGGTATCTTGTTTCATTAGGGAGTCAGGTAAGGAAATAAAAGCAAACAGAGAGGCTGATATTAAGCAGGGAGTTGACCTTTGGAGCTACTTTGGTATGCCTATGTTCTTTATTACTTACATATTGTGAAATATGGATAACAAAGTGGACTCTATAGCCACTTTCAGGGCCACAGTAGCTTTCGTGCTACTTGAAAGGAAGTTAAGTATGTGGGGAGTTGGCCTTATGGCCACTTTTACGTAAATTTGATTGATGTTTTTATTATTCTTATGTTACGAGGAATCATTGATAAGGTAGGCTATACAGCCACCGTATAAATGATTGATTGCATGTGCAATGACAGGCTCGTGAAGTAGGCCTTTAGGCCACTTAGAATATGGCAAGAAAGACCACACTGAGCGGGTAGTTGAGCTCACCGAGCGGAACAACGAATAATAAAGGAAGAACATAAAAGAACAAGGGCGCTACACGAGCCACAAGAGGACCCAGAAGCGGACTTTGGTATGAAAATAGGCTAACTAGCCATTTTTGTATGTGTTTAGTTCTCTATTGTAAGACTTGATTTGAAGTAGGCCTTAGGGCCACCAATGAAAATATCTGTTGGTTATGATCAAATGAAGTTGGCCAGTAGGCCACTTTTATCATATTGGATTCATTTTGTTTCGATAGGGAACCAGGGGAGGAAATAATTGCGAGCGGGGAGTTTTAAGCCAACATATGGTTTTGATTGAAAATATTGAAGTGAAGTGGGTTAAGTAGATTAAAAACGAATAGAAAACCCATTCCCAACATCCAATACACAACACCCCGTACAAATCCACCTTCGTTCCACATCCGTCACCCAACAACCACAACACCAAACCAACAGTCAACAACTCAAAGACGGAATCACCGCATGCAAGAACAGTAAGTAAACGTGTATGCGGGAAAGGGGTCCAACTGAAGTGCAATGCATGCAAATGGCTGCTTGGGTATGGGGAATGTGACCCAAGTGATGTGCAACACACAAAGAAAATATTAGAGTTACCTCTTGGCTACCAATTCATGGCCATATGCACGTTCATTGAACAAGAGAGTCAGTGATCTAGCGGGGAGTTATGCCAACACATGGCTTGAATCAGTTGTTTCTCGGTGGGGTACACAAAACCACCCAACTCCCCACAGGAACTCGATACTAGAAAAGAAACAAAGGCAGTGGCATGTAAACATCTACAAGGAGCCAACATGGAAATAACATAGAGTAACATGGCAGTGATCAATATTGTGGCAAACCAGTCGTCATTCCCTCAAATTTCTCCAGGAGAGTCAAAGTGCCTCAGGGTTAATAATGCAAAGCAGAAAGAAATAAAGAGTCTAATCCAATCAAGACATCAAGAAATTTCAAGGAAGAATAGCATCACATAGTACTCGAGAAAAATGGAGAAAGATTACCAATAGCTGTAGAAGAAGCAGAAACAACCGAAGGAAAATCTTGTAAGGTCGTGGTAGCCGCAAAACCATGGCTCGAGAAGATAGTAGTGTTCGCTCTTGCAGGGCGAGCAGATTCCGATAGAAGCTGTGGTGAACCGGGGAGCCACGACGGTTGGGGAGTCTGTCTAGCCGAGAATGAAAACAACAAAATTTTAATGTATTTCTCATTGGAGCAAATTCACAAACACCATGAAGGCACAATGGTGAAGAGGGGTTGTGGCCAGATTTTAAAATCTAGAAATTGAATGAAGAAAGTGAGGTGTGGGATTATGCAAGATGGAGTAGGAGAAACGCCGGCGAAGGAAATGCGAGCAAGCTCTAAGGGCAGCGATCTTCCAGCGACAACGAGAGTAATCGGACAAAGGAGAGGCAGAGAGGTTGAAGAAAGTGGGATAGGGAGTTTTGAATCTGGAGAATGAAGAAAGCGGGAATGAAGAAAACCAAGAGACAGTGGCTTGAAATCCAATTGTGAATGGGCTTGGGTTATTCAGCCCACTATCATAAGCTCAACTCACATACAAATAAAATCACGGGCCGCTACAAGTACAATTAAAATTGGGCTCATACACAAGCATTTTGGCCCAATGGGCCAATGCTTGCGGGGGGCATTTGTTTGCATCAAAAATTAAATTGAGCCCAACTAATTGTCTAAGCCCAAAAATTTAAATTGACAGAGAAAAAGAAGAAGCCCATTAGTGTATTTAAATAAGCAGATAACGTCCAAGAGATCGTGGAGAGAGGAGGAGATCGTTGGAGAAAATGGGAAAAGATCGTGAGTCATGGGGGAGTGGAAGGAACCGCACCGCACCGCACAGTAAAGAAAATGGAGGAATCGGCAAACGACACAAATACACAACTCTACACAGACAAAAATCTGCAAAAAAGCTCTCTGCTAAATTTACAATCTTCAAGCAATAGTTTTTCAAGCTTTTCAGTATATTTCTAGCGTCTTCTCATTTTAGATTTCATCACAAGTTATTATATTTTCAAGTTTTGATGAATTCCTACAGTTTTGTAAATTCAAAATCATGTCGGGGGTTTATTTGCATCGATTCACAATAGTTTTCTTTATTTTGGCATTGCATTTGTTTTAGGAGACTATAACTGACGGTCGAATTTAGAATTCACGTCGCTTGAATTTTTAGAAGTTAGATTTTTATCATTTTACACAAATCGGTGCATTTTCGCACCTGGAACGCCCGCAACACTAAATATTGTGCAAACAAAAATAATATTAACTCAAGGAGGTAAAAATAAGATATTATCTCAATAAGAAATGTAGAGTTAAAATATAATTATTATAGATTAATTTTTTTTAAAAAATCAACTTTAATATTTCTCTCAATTTACTTAGTTTTACGTACATATAAAAACAATAAAAAAATAAAAATATACTAAGATATACCTGTCAACCAGATAAATTTCGTTACATAGTTAGCAACGTGTGTACTAGAATGAGATCTTATTTATATGGATACTATACTCATTTTATTTCAACATATAAGATCTTATTATATATAAAATTTCTAAAAAAAAGTGCTCTTATATATATATAAGCAAATCTTGACCATCTATCTTATCATGGAGATAATACCTTAGATGAAATAAACCTGGAAACAGATGATTGAGCCCTAAGGTCTCTCCTACGCAACGTGGCGCTAGAATGGAAGGCATTTGGACCGGGCCCACTCCAAAAATATCCATTTCGCTCCATTTTTCTAATGTTGCCGCTCTCTTTCTGTAACCAACCCATGCCAAAAACCTTAATTACTCCTTTATCCCTTTCAACTTTTTCCCTACTTCCCCTGAATCGACTCTAGATCTGTTTGTCTGCTTTTGAATTGGTAAGTACGTTTGAAAATGGAAGGTCTATACACCGAATGATTCTCGTGATTAGATCTGGTGGCGTGTTTTTGGAAGCATGCGATGGTTTTAATTTCGATGCGAGGTATATTTGATTGAATTTATTGGATTTTGTTTTTTTTTTAGTTATATTTTTGGTTTGAGTTTGGAATTAGGAGTTTTGGAAATGCTCCGGGGATTTATAGATTATTAAGTGTGGACCTTTCGTTTTTGTACCGGGGTCTTGTTTCGATTAGCACAACCGCTTTCCACCGGTTTGACATGGCAAAACTGAGATTCTTATGTTTTTCCTTGCCATTTATTTTTAATTCATAAGATTGGAGCGGAGCTGCATGACATTTATTTGAACACTCACGAGCTTGTTTTTCCCCATGTTGTATTGTTTAGATTTGATTTCCTTGGGGTGAAATATGCACTGTGTCTGATTATTGATTTTTTGATAGTTGTCGCGGGTACTTGTTGATGAACGGAGTGGGAGGCCAGGACTGCGTGACTGGCAACGCAATGGAAATGAACGATCAATTGAGGCTTGTGCCTGTTGATTCTTTTGAAATAGTCATGTAGAAAGAATATGGCTGAAGTTCTTGTTGATTCTAAAATGGAACATGTTGCATGCCAAGAGATGGACGTTTGCAATGATTTTGAGCTAGGAACATCTACTGGGAGGGATGAAAGGAACGTGTTTGTGAATATAACTATAACAGACTGTTCTGTTGCTGGTGAGACAAAACAAATATCAAATAACACTGAATTGTTGCAGTCTTCAGTAATGATTAATGATAGGGATGTTGCAGTTTTGGCCAAATCTAAACCTTGTTCTGAAACACAAGTGCAGGGAGCTATCGGCTGCACTGGTGTTCCGATTAGTAGTCTGCCGGAGCCATGTTATGAACATCAAAGTATTGAAGGGTCTGATTGCGTGAAAAGTCCAATTGAAGAAGCTTTGAATGGTGAAATACCGGTCCCTGATGAAGTATTGAATGACAGTGAAATGGAGCCCGGTGCTGAGAATCATGCGATTGGAGTACTGGACAGTGGCGACTTGGAGCACTGTTGTGTGACCGTTGAGGTGAAAGAAGCAGCTAATGACTCCATGTCAAATCATTGCCCCTGTGATAAAGCGGAAGAAACCTCCAATGATGATGTATATTCTGAGGTTTTGAATCCAAATCCCTCCCTGAAGCACTTGACTTCGAGTGTAACCTCAAGCAGCCAACCGCTTGATGTACTTGCTATTGATCCTGGTGGTTGTGGAGAGATGACATCTGCTTGTTCCCAAACTTCAAGTGATGATGGAAACTCTTGCAAGGAAAAGCATGCCCAGAATTACACATCGGAATCAGTTTCCACATCTTGTGTTGCGATTGAGATTCCCAAAAATACTGTCACAACTGTTATTAGAAAGCTCACATTCAAGTTTAGCAAACATAAGGAAGATTATGATAGTAAAATATCTTTTCCTGCCAACCCTCACAAGCGGTCATGGAATACTCATGAATCGATAAACGGGAATGAATACGCAGACACACCCGATCCATTGTCATGTGCCCCAAACAGGGAAATGAAGATGTCTAAAAAAATAATCCCAGAAAATTACCCAACAAATGTTAAAAAGCTTTTGTCTACTAAAATTCTGGAAGGAGCCAGGGTGAAGTATTTGTCCATATCCGGGAAGGTGTGTCACATCGCATTATTTTACTTTGTTACAAATCAAATTTGATTATCGGAGGCTTAAGACTATGGCTTTGAACTTTGATTTTTTTATGTTGATCAGAAAGAGATTCCTGGTATAATTAAAGACTGTGGGTACTTATGTGGTTGTTGTCTTTGCAATTTTTCCAAAGTAAGTTCAACCTAAAAAGCTAAAATATTTGTGTCGGCCACTGTGTTGTAATTAATTATGATGAATACATGAATGATACTGATAGGTGGTTAGTGCCTATGAGTTTGAACTTCATGCTGGCACCAAGACTCGACACCCCAATAATCGGATTTATTTGGAGAATGGGAAGCCTATTTATAGCATAATTGAGGAGCTGAGAACCGCCTCTCTTACTTCACTAGACGATGTGCTAAAGGCGGTGGCTGGTTCTTCTGTCAATGTGGAGTACTTCCAGGTCTGGAAAGGTAAATCGGATGCCTATGTTTATCCATTCAGCCATTTTTCTGTTCGAATTACTCTGAGAATGATTGTAATGAGCATCACTGCATCAGGATCTGTTACATAAAACTGGGATTATATTTATTTGTTACTTCAGTGGTAACTGTTACTTCAGTGGTACCAAAATCTACCATTTGATTTAGCAAATGTATGGGTCCCCTGGATTGAGGCCAAGAATTGTCTTCTGCTTTTTCTTGAGGAAGCTTAGGGCACCCTAGTTACTTCTCTGGACTTTGATTGTACCACTCTCTTGATTTGGATAGTCATTGACCTCAGATTTAATAATCATTTATTCTTTACAGATTCTGGGTTTTAAATGATATTTTAACAGTCAACTCTTTCTTTGGTAAATGCCTAAACCCAGTAGAGTTTTACTTTTCATTGAATTTACATACATTTAGGTGGATTTCATTTTCATGTTTTTAAAATAATTTTCTTGGAGAGGAAGGTCATTTGGAAACTTAAGGATTGTAGTCTGCTGCCTCTATTTGTGCTGCTGCCAAAGTAGCTGTAGTGTAAGTTTGAGTTTTTTGGGCGTGATCTATGTTTGTATGGAGCACACAAACATTTTAGCTCTGACATTTTTCTTGAATCGTGACAGCAAATCTCCAATATGCAAATACAGTATCTTGTGGAGATTGTCCTTATCTGAGCGAGCCTTTTTACCAGAATGGCTTCATCAATAGGTACAGTATTTTTAAAGATTAATCTTTTCCTGCAATCTCCTTCCCACCACCCATTAAGAGTGCTCCTTTACATGATAGAGTTTTGTAGAAAAATCATAAAACTGGAAGGTAATAGAAGATGGTGCATACACTTCAATATGTTCTGCTCGCGCAAGCGGAAAGAACATGTTTCTGTTGACTAATTCTTTGTGTATTGAAGCTGGTGACTTTTGATTGTCCTGTGTCAACTATTAAATTTAGGTGGAATTGAACTTTCTACTCACTTATTTTCTAAAATTTTCTACTGTAACAGTCGGTCAATTGAAGATGGGCCCTGTTCTGATTCAGGCAATTTCCATCATGAAGTTCCCGTCAATCAGCAAAGCTACACAGAGGCACCAGTGGAGCAGAAACGCCAGATTAAAAAGTTTGCTCTCTCTGTTGCTCTATCTTATTCTCTAGTTTGTCATTTTTACGTATGCTCATTGTGCAGACCAAGAAACAATCAATCTTTCTCAGTTTGGGAAAAGAAGAAAGCCACCAGAGGTGGCTCTAAAAAAAGGTTTTCTTCTTTTTCATCATTAAATTTTCTTCTCAGTCTTTTAGCAAGAATTCTTTTTTTAAATTTTTGGTGTTTTTATGGTAATCTACCTTTGTATCTGTGCGCGCACACACGGAGAGAGAGAGAGACACACACACACGCACGCGCACACACACACACACACACACACACACACACATAATGTGAATAATTGGTGCATAAATTACTTTTATACCTAATGAACCCCTTATTGGAGTACCTTTGATTTTGTGTGTCTAATGTATGATAGGGACAATGATTTACATAAATTACTTTTCATGCCTAATGGACTGCCTGATGGGACTGAGTTGGCTTATTATGCTAAAGGAAAGGTTGGTTTTATTGGTGATGTCTGAATTTCCCAGTTGTTTATTATCTGCCTCTGTTGATAACTATTTAAAGCCTTTTACTTTACAGCGCATTCTCGGGGGCTACAAGCAGGGGAATGGTATCATCTGTAGTTGTTGCAACACAGAGGTAATAATTTCCACGTACAAATCTGTTTTTTACTCTATTGTTGATGCTTTGCATCTAGTAAAATCACTCCTTATTTTTCTGCCACCTGAATTCATCTTTCTATATTGTTAAGTTCCCATTATTGATAAATTTCCATTTTTTTGCTCAGCTCAGTCCTTCCCAGTTTGAGGCTCATGCTGGATGGTCTGCGAAACGTCAACCGTAAGTAGCTACAGAAAGCAAGTTAGCAATTTTTCTGTTTTACGTTTAACTGTTGCTGACATTGTTTTTTGTACATTGCAGCTATCGTCATATTTACACATCCAGTGGCTTGACACTTCATGATATTGCCTTAATGTTGGCAAATGGCCAAAGCCTTGTCACCAGTGGCAGTGATGATATGTGTGCTGTATGTGGAGATGGTGACAAACTTATTATATGCAATGAATGTCCTCGAGCCTTTCACGCTGGTGATTTTTTGCCCCTCCTACATCTGTTAAACTTCTATGCTGGTCATTACAATCTGAATTTTGTTTCTCATACACTTGCAGCTTGTTTGGGTTTGCATTCCCTTCCTGGCGATGACTGGCACTGTAATTACTGTATTCACAAAGTTGGCCCTGGTAGCAAAACTTCTAGGGAGTCGAAACCTATTATCCTCCGGCTAACAAGAGTCGTCAAAGCACCGGAATTCGAGACTGGTGGTTGTGTTGTCTGCAGGTCTGTTGCAGTAGTTGCATATGATTTATACTGATTCCTGTTCTTATGTGTAAATCTTGTTTGTGAATTCCCTGTTGATTTATTTCTGTTTCTACTTATTGGTTTATTTTTCTTTATTCTCCAGGTCCCAGGACTTCAGTGCTGTTGAGTTTGATGATCTGACAGTCATCCT
Source organism: Primulina eburnea (assembly GCF_022965805.1). Taxonomy (NCBI): domain Eukaryota; kingdom Viridiplantae; phylum Streptophyta; class Magnoliopsida; order Lamiales; family Gesneriaceae; genus Primulina; species Primulina eburnea. Next base: position 1,852,439 of record NC_133102.1, on the reverse strand, counting down.
TTGTGATCAAGTATTGCTTGTCTATATTTTTGTATCTATGCCATTCACGGTTCACCCTTATCATGTTGAATTTAATTTAGGTTTTGTGATGTTTTGAGTCTGTTATTTTTGGCAGTTGACATTCTTTTTGGTTCCATTATCTAGTGCGAGAAGGAATACCATGTTGGTTGTCTCCGTGAGCGTGGAATGTGTGATCTGAAAGTAAGTTATTCTTTATATTTAAAAAAAATTGATTTTTTTGGCTGTGCTGCTATTCACTGGTGTTACTTGTTGCAGGAACTACCAAAGGGTAAATGGTTTTGTTGTGATGATTGTGACAAGATCTTTAGCACCCTTCAGTTGCTGACTTCCAGCAGAGCTGAAGTAATACCAACATCGGTGTCTGCTGCAATATTTAGAAAGCATGCGGCTGTAGGCCCAGACAATATTGCATTGCAATGGCACATTTTGAGTGGAAAAAGTCGCCAACCTGAGCATTTGTTGCTGCTTTCCCAAGCTGCAGCTATCTTTCGTGTAAGTGCTCTTTGGATAAGGTGTTGGACGTGGATTGTTGTACATAGTCCTGCGATAGGTGTAATTTCAAACTCAAGAATATTATATAAACAAAATACGTGAATGATGTACTGTTAATCATAATTTAAGTGCTTTTGTTGGGTTAATGTGTTAGACATAGATCGTATTTAGTCTTACAAAAGTTGCAGTTTCAACTTAGGAATATTAATTATTAGATATGAAATATGTTAATACGCTGTTAATCATAATTTTTTATACTTGTACGTTTACTTAGTCGAAGAGCTCTTCAATTATGTCTGCAAGAATCATCACACGTGAAGCCAAGCTGTTGAATCACTTGTGTGCTACTATTTAGTTGTGAATAGTATTCTGTTGTTAGCACTTAGCAACTGTACCAAGTTCTTTAGGAAGATATCTTTGTGCACTTTGTTTATTTTGGAGGTATATTTGTGCATTTTGTTGCTGGTCATTTTTTAATTTTCTATGAATTATTTATTCAGGAATGCTTTGATCCCATTGTTGCCAAATCTGGTCGTGATCTCATCCCTGTCATGGTCTACGGGTGAGTTGTCTCTTCTCCATTATTTTGTTGCCAACAGCCGATTAACTCTGCATGTTAAAAAGTTGGGGGTTTCTTAAAACTTTGTAAAGTGTGCTTTATTATTTTTTTGATGAATTGATTTGGTGCACTTGGATATTGATCATGTAGTTTACTTTCTGATGCCATTGAACACAGAATAATTGGATCGCATTAGTGAAGATTTACGAGTGTTGCGTGTCAAATAGCTAATTATTGAATTTTACATAAAATCCTTAGAAGTAACCATCCTTTGAATTTTTATGATTATGACTGACATCAGCATCTTTCTTGTGTAGATAGTCCTAAATGACTTTTGATCCATCAGCTGGTAGTTCTGCTTACTAGTTTTGTTATTGAACACTTGCGCTACCATAGGTACTTGATTGTTCTAATCCATAAATGGAGAATACATATAAGAGAATAATTGCATAAAATGAGACGTCAATTTTTTCATTCTGTACTTCTTGGGATTATAACAGATGAATCCTCTTTACTGTTTTTCTCAATCAAAGTTAATTAAAAAAAATTAATTTTGATGCAGGAGGAATATAGCTGGCCAAGAATTTAGTGGAATGTATTGTGTGGTTTTAATTGTGAAGTAAGTCTCACTTTTTAATCATCATGGTTGATTGCTTTTTGCTTTGTGAATAGGAGGCTATTTATTATATGTTACAAATGAATATTTGAGCTTCCATTTGTGTGCAGTTCTGTTGTCATATCTGCTGCTCTTCTCAGAATATTTGGACGAGAAGCTGCGGAACTGCCTTTAGTGGCTACCAGTAAAAACAATCAAGGAAAGGTAAGGCCATGTTTGGTTTTGGAAAAATGAGTATATTTCCCAGATGCAAAAACAAACCATTTTCTTTTCATCTCCATTTACTCTTCACAAAATGCTTTTACATTCTGTTGGCCGTGCAATTGTTTTTTGAATTAGATTTTGCGTCTACCTAGAATCAATTTACTGATTATTATATTTTATTCAAGCTCGATTAGAATTCGACTTTTCATCTACCTATAATCAATTTACTGATTATTATATTTTATTCAAACTCAATCAAGTATGTTTTCAAATATTTTTATAGGTAACTGAAACAATTAAATTTGAATTATGTAACACATTCTTTACATGATGTCTGGTGACATATCTATGGCAGAATTATATCTTTCATGAAATATAATCGAGCATTTACTACATTCTACATTTCATTTTCTGAAAATGTTTTCATAAAAACTCGCCTTTACCCAAGTCTCTTATCTATCGAAAGTTAATTATTTCCCTCAACCCTTGGTGAGATTTTAGGCCATGTTTGATGTGAAGAATGACCATTATTGAAAGGCTGCTGTTATGGCTTGCACCTTGCCGGAATTTTACACTGATGAATGTTTTTTGTTGAACCATAATACTTGAGTTGAGATCCTGTTCTGTCTCTCATTTCCTTTGTTTTGTTTACTTGAGTGCAATTGCTGGAAATATTCCTTATTATCAAAATGTTTTTATCTCTAGATCGTTGTTGGGTTTCTTGGTTATCTAAGGAGGTGATTTCCGTTGACCTGCACTGACAACTTCTTATATGTGTAGGGTTTTTTTCTGGCATTATTTTCGTGCATTGAAGGGTTTTTGTATTCAATGAATGTGAAACACATCGTACTCCCTGCTGCTGAGGAGGCTGAACCCATGTGGACGAAGAAGCTCGGCTTCACAAGGACGAGCCAAGAGCAAGTATGCACATTTTGTATTTTTCTTTACTTGTTGGTGGGCGTCACTTTTTCTGTTTGCTCATTTGACGTTGAAGCTTTGTAGAAATAGAAGTCAAGTGGTGGTGCTAGAAATTGATCGCTGGCCTTTTTTTTATCAAATTGAATTTTGAAATGAAAATGGTTATTTAGTGATTGTTTTTTCATATGCATTTCCTTGTACTTTTGCCTATCTAAGTGTGTGGAGCTTTTTTCCTGAGGGAGATGTTAACTGGAATTATATTTAAAGAAATCACGTTTCTACAATATTTCAAAGTTTTACTCGTTAATTTACCGGTTTCATTTAAAATGCGCTGTTGGTTGTTCTTAGAATGATCTTTGTTTATGTGTAGTTCCCTGCTTGTTTTTTTGTATATATTATCCGCCCTGGTTTGCTTTTAAGCTATGAGCCAGCTTGTGTTCAGCTTGTTTGGTTTGATTGACTGATCTCAACTTTTTTTTTACATTGTTCTGTTGAGCAGTTGCTCAGGTACACGAGGGACCTTCAGCTGACAATCTTCAAGGGGACATCGCTCCTAGAGAAGGAGGTGAAAGCGCGAAGGGGCTAATTGATGTCCGTTGGATCATGAAGGACCTTCTCTTTCTGAAAATAACATTTGATACTAAGAAAGGCACCCATGATGTCTGTTTTATCATGAAGGACCTTCTCTTTCTGAAAAATTTCATTTCATACTGGAGACTTGAACAGAGCAGATTACAGAGCGTCAGTCTTGTCTCTCAAAATTCAAAAATACATACCGGCTGCAGTTGCTGTTCTTTATTGAATTTCAAAATCAATCATCTGCCAATAATTTTTGAAGAATCAAATCCGAGCAGATCGGATTTCCCAGACTCTGGAACGGAAGCAGAACATTCCATTTTCTCAGTTGCTGAAGCACATAGCTTAGTTTCTTGCTTTTATTGGACGCCTTCAATGGTGTTGGCTTTTGGGCATACAGCGAGAGTTTGATGTATAGACGAAATGTGGATGTGAATTTGGTCTAGAGTAATCCTATAGGCATGCTATTATCCTATTTTTTAGCTTGCACGCTAAGATTTTCTTTCTTCCCCTGTGTCGCTTTTCCAGCTGTTTTTTCAGTTATTTCATATTTGATGCGACGTTATTTTCATGAAACATATGAATAAAGCATATCTGCTGGCTTGAGTTTGTTACGCACGTGGTAATTTTGTTATGCTTATGGGTTTCATATAAGAAATTCAGTTTGGTGACCATGATCGGGACAGTCTCATTGGATGATCGAAAGTGTTTCTTGACGTGTAATGTGCTCAAATGCTGAGAGTTTTTTTACTCTTCTTTTCCTTTTTTCGTAGGAGCATATACTGTTAATCTAATTATTTTTGAGCTAGTTGGCTTATTTTGGGCACCTACTCTGACACCCGCTATCACCGTAAGTACTGTTTGGCTGCGAGCAAACAGATGGTTTGGATCTTTTTGTGTGTATTTGTTGGTGAAGATTTGTGTGAGTATATATATATCATCGGCTTGAAGATTTCGTGCGCTGGAAGAGGCATTTTGGGATGCCTTGGGAATAAGGTAAGTAGATTGTCACTTTTCACCTATATATAACTAAACAAAATAATAATGAAATAAATCATTAATCTTCATAAATATCAAGATATATATATTTTCTTGTATTTGTTGCTTTCAATTAGCATGACACCTTGCATGGGACGACATTTTGCTTGGTGTGCGCTCACTTGGCATCGGGAGTGAGTATTAGTGTTTCTTTCTTTAGTCCTCAAATGCTTTTCCAGTCACGAGCGACATAAAAACAAAAATAGACTTAATTTGGTCAATTTGACGTAATTGAATTTGCCTCTTTGATGTGATGTAGCCCTATAATTTGGCTAGGGGACTCGAACTATCGTCTCGCATCAATCAGTGAGGATGCATATGAGCTACTCCGAAGGAAAGATTGGCATGCACTGCTTGAGAAAGATCAGGTGTGTTAACTGTCTATCATCAACTTCAATTGTTTTTTTTTAGCCTTCCGGTTTTTTAAAGTTAATATTACAAAATATCATTTTAAATAAATCAATTCGAAGCGAATATTTCATTTAATTATTTTAATAAACTGCAGTTGAGTATAGAACAAAAGGCTAGTCGAGTATTCAATGGATGAAAAGAAGGGCAAATATCTTTTGCTCCGACTTACAAATACCTCGCCAACTCCGACCATTACAACGTGCAAACCTCGTCGTCAAAACGCAAAATTATCTGTTTAACGAACCGATCTCGAGCAAGACTCATAAAACATTATAAACCTACATATTAAAAACCAAACTCAAGGTATTCACGGACTGAACTTGAAGTACATATTGTTTGGTTAGATTTAGTTAGTTTACGTCTTTTTATGGTTTAAATATCTTTCCACTAACTCAAAAATGTTTTTTATGTTTTAAATATCTTTCCACTAACTCAAAAATGTAAATTTAACTCGACTTATAAACTCTGACACGATCGGTCCCATCGAATCCCCAGTGGCATAAAGACAACAAACCAGCCAATAAGAATCCACCACGTTCCCGGGCCCACAACATCACATTCCCCACTTCCCACAGAGAATCTTCTCATATTCCACAAATTTATTCGTAAGCAAGATTTTTCACGGCCAAATTCCACTTTCCTTCTTTAAATGGGGACAGAGGGAACGCGTAATGCACTGCTATCTGCGACTCTCCTTTACTCAACTGCTTTCTCTCTCTGGGTTTTCCATCTGTTTTTCCTCCATAAACATCTGTATTCGCCTTCCTGCTTTATATTCTGTTCTCTCTTCAAGTTTCTCTTTCAGTGCTGCTCAGCATCCGCTGGTCGTTTTAGGTAAGGTTTATATTTGGATCTATTCATAACATTGTTGTGTATTTTCTGCGGATTTAGGATCATGCGTGTGATGATTTGTGCTCGATTTCTATCCTCGTACGCTTATATATCTTTTCCAATCCATTTCAACCGTTTTTATTCTTACTAATTTTGTGCTATCAGAATATGCACATTTTTTCAAGTGTCTAATGAAAGCTTTGATTGATAATGTTTTTTGGAGCTATTTTTGTTTACACGCTCATTTTGGTTTGTTAGAATTGTTTATGGACTCCTTTGGAACGACTAACGAGAACGTACTGACGGCATCGAATTCTTAGACATGCATGAAGTTGAGCACTCTCTCTCTGATCCATCCGAATATTTGAGGCTGATTCTGTTTACAGTTAGGCCCTGTTTTGAGTTTTTCCTCTTTTACCTCAATACCTTGTAGTTGGCGGTAACTTCTGTGCTGTTGAGGTATTTATAAAAGTCATATGAAACCAATGCTATTTTGAAATGTTCGAGCATTCATTCAAAATGTTTTGGTTCCTGTCTGTCCAGTTTCTTTACTGTTGAAGTTCGTCTTTGTTTTTAAATTTTACTCTTGATTTCTTATTTACGGTTTCACCCAGTCCAATATAACGATGGCTAGTGGTTGATACATGATTATTAACGTTCCCTTTTTATTTCGTTCCTCAAACATCAATATTATGCATTTTTCATGAATTTTGCAACTGCTAATAATTCGTCATTTACATCTGCTTTTTCCCATATATATTCTCACCACATTATGGTTTGGTTAGGAGCTTATCTTTAACAATGTTCTTTGCAGTCTGCTGCTATGGCTCCACCTATTGAGAAGTCAATCAAATCTGATACTCAAAAATTATCACGTTCACCTCTTAATGAAAGAATTCTGTCTTCCATATCGAGGAAAGCTGTGGCTGCTCATCCTTGGCATGATCTTGAGATAGGTATGTAACTTTAATGTATATCCTCATAAAAAAGCATGAAGTTAAATAAATTTGATCTTTTTCTTTCTTTTTTCTTATGCAGGACCTGGAGCACCAATTGTTTTCAATTGTGTATGGCTATTGAACTGATGTTTTTTCCTGCATTTTCTTACTTGGCCCTATAATTTAGAGCCGAAACCATGTGAAACAGGGTTGCTCCTTTTTTCTTGAATTTTTATGCAAATTGAGTATTCAAGTTTAAAAAGTGTCCTTCACGTCGCGCCTCAAGCACATGTGAACTTCACATACGTGCAAGAAAGTTGTAAGATTTTAGCATATTGTAGATGTGATTTGAAGATCACAGCTTACAATGTATTTCAACTTTTGATTTTGGGAAATTGGAAATTTCAACTTTTCAATGGTTGAAAAATGGATACCTTTTTCTGACTGCACCAACCTTGAACACTTCTTACCTTTAGCTTTGTCAACACTTTCCTTTTAGTAGTCCACTTTGCATGGAGAATGGGCCGGCCTTAGTTCACTAGACTTTTCATATTTTTGAAGTTATTATTTTTTGATCCCGGACTTCTATTCATATACTCTCTTTCTCGTCTCGTATTTAGATGGTACTTTTTTCTCCCATGTGAGACTTGCTCTGTTCATGTTCATCTTTTACAACTATACTGCTTTAGATGCCCAATGGTCAACATATCACTTTCGTTTTTTCAAACTAGGTTTCTATGCACTCTTTCGTCTCCTGCACGTCGAATTTGATAAATCGAGGCATTAAGTTTTAGAGTTGTTTCAAAGTTCATGTATCTGGATTGAAATCACGCGGAATCGACATCCACCGGTTAAATTGCTGTGGAGTCCATACATTTTTATTGGAATCAGCACTCACTTGGTTAAATTGGATTTGAATTTATTTTAACCGTTTTTAAGTTTCAGTAGCTATGCAATGTTATTGAGATTGACTCTTAACATGTGGATTGGTCATTCTTTGTGTTTACTGCATATTGTATCAATAATCTGCACTCAAAATCAGCTCAGCTTTATGTTGGAAAATCTTGATTCGCATTGCATCACATATGCATGAAACTACCGTGCTTAATCCATGTAGGTGGTTGAGATAAGTAAGGGTAGTAAGGTGAAGTATGAACTCGACAAGAACACAGGTCTTATCAAGGTACTAGGCCTATCTGCATGTACCTCGATTTATGTTGGGTTATTGTTATATATGTTAAGACTCGTTGGCATCTGCAGGTTGATCGTGTTCTTTACTCATCAGTTGTGTATCCCCATAACTATGGCTTTATCCCCCGCACTCTTTGTGAAGATAATGACCCGATGGATGTTTTGGTCATAATGCAGGTATGCAGTTCTCTCCCAAACCTTCAGATACTTTTTGAACATGTGGATTGTTTGTAATTTTCTAGGAAATATTGGACTTTGTTGCTTAAAAAATGCGCTACCATGAAAGTCGAGTGGTTGTTCGTAAAACAAGTTCCATGATTTGGCTTCTTGCTATCACATGCAACTTGGACGCTCAAGTGTGTGCTTTTGTATATATCAGTGGCAAGCACAGTGATCATATGATTTTCGATATGAGTAGATTTTATCTTGCAATGGTTGCACATTTAGCTCCTCGAATCCCATAGCTTGGACCTTTAAACACTAAGAATGCAGTGGCACATTTTAAGAAAATTATGCACAAACAACTTCATTTCATTTCAAGGATTACATACGAAACAATGTAAATCAAGCGCCTTTGAGCATTTCAAGGTAGAAATGAAGATTAAGACCTATGTTATGTGAAATGGGATTGCACAGGCCTATTTTTTTTAAAATTTCACTGGTTAATGTACTTGCACAGGTTTCACTGGTTAATGTACATCTTCTGAGTTTTGGCATCAGCTTTTATATCGTTGAATCTTCAACATGATAATAGAGATGGAAGACAGAATTTCTATTTCCACTTTGGAAGTTGGAATTAATGTTTCATCTTTTAATTATTCTGCAAATATAAAACAGGAACCAGTTCTTCCAGGGTGCTTTCTCAGGGCAAAAGCAATAGGTCTTATGCCCATGATTGATCAGGTACACTAACAGAATTTTGACAATAATCATACTAGTATCTTGAAACAAAAAGAATTAAAACTTGTTCTTGGAAACAGGGGGAGAAAGATGATAAGATAATTGCTGTCTGTGCTGATGATCCTGAATATCGGCATTACACAGACATCAAAGAACTTCCACCACATCGCTTAGCTGAGATCCGCCGTTTTTTTGAGGATTGTATCCTTCATGATAATCGATATCTGTTGCAGATTTTTCTATTGACCGAATGATTTCTGGTTTTTCACTATATGACTGCAAGATGTGTTCTGTACATTGATGAATACTGGACTCCGCATTTACTTGTTATCTTAACTATCAATCAGACAAGAAGAACGAGAACAAGGATGTTGCAGTCGATGAATTTCTTCCAGCCTCAAATGCTTACGAAGCTATCCAGGGTTCCATGTAAGTGATCGTGAATGTCTGTACTGATAATAAAGCAAGATGGTGGAATACTAATCACTTTTTTGATAAAGCACTTTTCTTAATTCCTAAACTAATCCATCACACACGTAACTTTAATTAATACATATTTACTTTTTTTAGATTATGCTTAACTTTTAATATTTTAAAATTGTTAAAAAAACATTTTAATTTTGTTGGTTAAATCAAAACTTTCAAGACAAAATACACGGTGCTTATTTAGTTTTTCTTCAAGGTCATGTATTTGGTAAATTATTCAACTCCCTAAAAACTTTTCACCTCCAGGGACTTATACGCAGAGTATATCGTGGAGAACCTACGACGGTAAATTACTTACCACTTCAAAGGGAAGAGCTGTGGATCGTTATATCGAGAACTGATTATTTCAGCGTCTTTCTTTGGTAAGAAAAATCTGTACAAGGCTTTTTGTTTTTCAGGTATTATATGATGGCGGAAATTCATCACCTCATAGATTGTTTTAGTAAAATTCTCCATGAAGATGTCAATGTAAACCCTATAAACATAATATTTTTATTTGCTATGCGAGATTTGGATTGACAAATCCTTTTTTTTTCTTTCCATTTATGCAATCCGCCGTCTTCAATTAGTCATGATATCTTACTTTATTTGGTCTTAAAACGTACTATTCCGTAAATTCATTTGAATAACGGAGTTGAATGTCATTTGGGCATTTGCACAACCAAAAATAAATGTGTTTTGGCGTGAGAGCATTTAGTGAACCAGTGCATGTCAAACTTAGAGTCCCAGATTTTACTATTGTCTTTTTGTACTGTTTTCGTCCGCAGTTACACGCATCTTGAGAAAACATTTACATGCATCTCGTGAAATTTTCAAGAGTCGTTCATCTCATAATTGCCTACAATCAAGTATCTTTGATTTCAAAATTCTTGTGTGATTTTTTAAATACACATTAAGCCCTTCTAATCCTCTCCTCTCCATTGATGTGTGTCGACAAGAATTTTTAATATGTGGGGCTTGGCAGACTATTGAATAGTCAAAGGAAAAAAAATTAAAACGTGTATTAATTTGCAGCCGCAGAAGAATTTCAGATGAAATTGCGTGATGAAATTGCGAGGCAATTTCTTTGTTCACACGGTCCAGGGGCTCTATAAATAGAGCTCCTCCTTTCATTCTGAAATCATCCCTTCTTCGAGTTTTCTCTCATATAGCATTTGAGTGCTTAGTTCTATAATATTTGTGAGGTGTTTGTTCTCCTGTATTAAGAGAGTTGTGTTCTCTTTGGAAACACAGTGAGTGAGTTGTACACCACAAAATATTATAGTGGAAATTCTTTTCATCTTGCCCGTGGTTTTTACCCTAATAATTTTTAGGGGTTTTCCACGTAAATCTCGGTGTCCATTTTATTCTTTATTTTCGGGTTTTATTATCTCAAATTCCGCACGTGGGACCAACAAGTGGTATCAGAGCCTTGGTTTAAAATTTCTTAAAATTCTGAGTATGCTCTGTGGTTGCAGCCTAGACTGATCTTCCACATCAGAAAAGATTTTTCGAGATTTTTTATTTAAGGTGGGATTATTTTGTCCAGTCTATAAAATTGTTGTAGACATAATGGCGGGAAGGTACGAGATAACAAAGTTCAATGGAAGTAATTTTCTGTTGTGGAAAATAAAGATGCAAGCAATTTTAAGAAAAGAAAATTGTTTGGCGGCTATTGGAGATAGACCGGAGGAAATGGCGGACGATGTAAAGTGGAATGAGATGAGTGATAATGCTGTTGCCAATTTACACTTGGCTATAGCTGACGAAGTTTTGTCAAGTATCTCTGAGATAAAAACAGCCAAAGTTATCTGGGATACTCTGACAAAGATGTACGAGGTCAAGTCCCTACACAATATGATTTTCCTAAAGAGAAGGCTTTATACTCTTCGGATGGCGGAATCTTCATCGATGACCGACCATATCAACACACTAAATACTCTATTTGCCCTACTCACTTCCATGGGGCATAAAATAGGGGAAAATGAACGTGCGGAGCTTCTACTTCAAAGTCTACCAGATTCATACGATCAACTTATCATCAACATTACCAACAATATTCTTATGGGCTTTCTAAGATTCGACGATGTCTTAACTGCGGTTATCGGAGAAGAAAGCCGGCGCAAGAATAAGGAAGACAGGTTGGTAACTTCGAAGCAGGCAGAGGCTTTACCGATGATAAGAGGAAGATTTATGGACCGTGACTCCAGTGGGAGCCAAAGGAGAGGTAGATCAAAGTCCAGAAGTAAGAAGAAAAATATTTACTGCTTTAAATGTGGCGGTAAAGGGCACTTCAAGAGAGAGTGTACGAGTATCGAGAAAAGCTCTCAAGGAAATGTGGCTAGTACTTCAGGCAGTGGTGAAATATTATTCAGCGAAGCGACAACAGTTGCAGAAGGCAGGCACAAATTTTGTGACACATGGATTATGGATTCAGGAGCGACGTGGCATATGACGTCTCGGAGAGAATGGTTTGATCATTATGAACCAGTCTCAGGAGGATCTGTATTCATGGGAAATGATCATGCCTTGGAAATCGCTGGGGTCGGTACTATCAAAATTAAAATGTTTGATGGCACCATTCGCACCATACAGGAGGTACGACATGTGAAAGGACTGGCGAAAAATCTTTTGTCCTTGGGGCAATTGGATGACATCGGGTGCAAAACTCGGATCGAGAAAGGGATCATGAAAATTGTAAAAGGCGCGCTTGTGGTTATGAAGGCGGAAAAGGTTGCTTCAAATCTGTATGTACTTATGGGAGAAACACACAAAGAGGCGGAACTAGCTGTTGCATCAAGTGGTTCGGGAGAAGAATTGACAGTGTTATGGCATAGGAAGCTCGGGCATATGTCAGAACGGGGGTTGAAAATTCTCTCAGAACGGAAGCTGCTGCCGGGACTTACAAAAGTGTCACTACCCTTTTGTGAGCACTGTGTTACCAGTAAACAACACAGATTAAAGTTTGGCACTTCTACTGCCAGGAGCAAAAGCATATTGGAGCTGATTCATTCGGATGTTTGGCAAGCACCGGTTGTATCCCTAGGAGGAGCGAGATACTTTGTCTCGTTCATTGACGATTTCTCTAGGAGATGTTGGGTGTATCCAATCAAGAAGAAATCAGTTGTTTTCCAGATCTTCAAAGATTTCAAAGCGCGGGTTGAACTTGATTCTGAAAAGAAAATCAAGTGTCTGAGGACTGACAATGGAGGAGAATATACCAGTGATGAGTTTGATGCATTTTGTCAACATGAGGGCATCAAAAGACAGTTCACGACGGCTTACACACCTCAACAGAATGGAGTGGCGGAGCGGATGAACAGGACCTTGTTGGACAGAACAAGAGCTATGTTGCGGACTGCAGGTCTAGAAAAATCATTTTGGGCGGAAGCAGTCAAAACCGCTTGTTATATTATCAATCGTTCTCCTTCAGTGGCGATTGATCTGAAGACTCCGATGGAGATGTGGACCGGGAAGCCGACAGATTATTCTCATTTGCATACATTTGGAAGTCCGGTGTACGTTCTGTACAATGAGCAAGAAAGATCGAAGTTGGATTCGAAATCCAGAAAATGTATCTTCTTGGGTTATGCTGATGGAGTAAAGGGGTTTCGCTTGTGGGATCCTACTGTTCACAAGTTTGTCATCAGCAGGGATGTTATCTTCGAGGAAGATAAAGTAAAGGGAGACAAAGGCACACTGAATTCAGAAACTACTATATTTCAGGTGGAGAATAAGACAGACGAAGGTCAAGTTTCTTGTGAAGCAGTACCAGAGCACGAAGAACAAGAACATGTTGAGTCTGATATTTCCAATGTGAGGCAGTCAACTCGAGACAGAAGACCACCAGGTTGGCTTTCAGATTATGTCACTGAAAGCAACATTGCATATTGTCTATTATCAGAGGATGGTGAGCCATCGAGTTTCCACGAGGCTACTCAAAGCTCGGATGTATCCTTGTGGATGATAGCAATGCAAGAAGAGTTGGAGGCATTAGACAGGAATAAAACTTGGGATCTTGTTTCACTACCACGAGGAAGGAAAGCCATTGGAAACAGATGGGTCTATAAGATCAAGTGTGATGGCAATAACCAAGTGGAGCGGTATCGTGCTAGATTGGTGATAAAAGGGTATGCTCAGAAAGAAGGCATTGACTTCAATGAGATATTTTCTCCTGTGGTTCGGCTTACAACAGTCAGAGTAGTGTTGGCATTGTGTGGGATGTTTGACCTACATCTAGAACAGCTAGATGTGAAAACGGCGTTTCTTCATGGAGATCTTGAAGAAGAAATCTATATGCTCCAGCCAGAAGGTTTTGCGGAAAAAGACAAAGAGAACTTGGTTTGCAGGTTGAACAAATCTCTGTACGGTCTCAAACAGGCGCCGAGGTATTGGTACAAGAGATTTGATTCCTATATCATGAGCCTTGGATACAACATATTGATTGCAGACCCTTGTACGTATTTCAAGAGGTCCGATGATGATTATATCATTTTACTGTTGTATGTGGACGACATGTTGGTAGCAGGCCCCAACAAAGATCAGGTCCAAGGATTAAAGGCACAGTTGGCTAGGGAATTTGATATGAAGGACTTGGGACCAGCAAACAAGATTCTAGGGATGCAAGTTCACCGAGACAGAAGCAACAGAAAGATTTGGCTTTCCCAGAAAAATTATTTGAAGAAAGTCTTGCAACGCTTCAACATGCAAGATAGTAAGCCAATATCGACCCCTCTTCCTGTTAACTTCAAGTTATCCTCCGAGATGTGTCCTAGCAGTGAAGCAGAGAGGATGGAGATGTTTCGAGTACCATATGCATCAGCAGTGGGGAGTTTGATGTTCGCCATGATATGTACAAGACCGGACATTGCTCAAGCAGTGGGAGCAGTTAGTCGGTATATGGCGAATCCTGGACGAGAGCATTGGAGCACTGTCAAGAGGATCCTTAGATACATCAAGGGTACCTCGAATGCTGCATTATGTTATGGAGGATCAGATTTTACACTCAGGGGCTATGTCGATTCAGATTATGCAGGTGATCCTGATAAGAGGAAATCTACTACTGGTTATGTGTTTACGCTTGCAGGAGGAGCAGTAAGCTGGGTTTCAAAACTGCAGACAGTTGTGGCGTTATCTACAACAGAGGCAGAATACATGGCAGCTACTCAAGCTTGCAAGGAGGCAATATGGATTAAAAGGTTATTGGAGGAGATCGGGCACAAACAAAAGAATGTTCCTTTGTTTTGTGACAGTCAGAGTGCCTTGCACATCGCAAGGAATCCAGCCTTTCATTCCAGGACGAAACACATTGGAGTACAATTTCACTTTGTGCGGGAAGTAGTAGAAGAAGGAAGTGTGGATATGCAGAAGATTCATACAAAGGACAACATATCTGATTTTCTTACAAAGCCAGTGAACATTGAAAAGTTTGAGTGGTGTAGATCCTCAAGTGGCCTAGCGGAAACGTAAGCAGCAGGTAATGGCAAGATTGAAAGGATGTGTGGAGATGTGTTTGATTCTAAATCAAATCTCCAAGTGGGAGAAATGTCGACAAGAATTTTTAATATGTGGGGCTTGGCAGACTATTGAATAGTCAAAGGAAAAAAAATTAAAACGTGTATTAATTTGCAGCCGCAGAAGAATTTCAGATGAAATTGCGTGATGAAATTGCGAGGCAATTTCTTTGTTCACACGGTCCAGGGGCTCTATAAATAGAGCTCCTCCTTTCATTCTGAAATCATCCCTTCTTCGAGTTTTCTCTCATATAGCATTTGAGTGCTTAGTTCTATAATATTTGTGAGGTGTTTGTTCTCCTGTATTAAGAGAGTTGTGTTCTCTTTGGAAACACAGTGAGTGAGTTGTACACCACAAAATATTATAGTGGAAATTCTTTTCATCTTGCCCGTGGTTTTTACCCTAATAATTTTTAGGGGTTTTCCACGTAAATCTCGGTGTCCATTTTATTCTTTATTTTCGGGTTTTATTATCTCAAATTCCGCACGTGGGACCAACAATGTGCATATAGTTGGTCTGGTTTGGGTTTTTTTAATCTTTAGTCTCTCAAACCGGATTTTAAAGAGAAGATTGCGTCATTACTGTATCATGGCCGTTAGTCTTTTGGTGAGATCATATTATATGAATGTGCTAGACCATTGTGGATTTAGTTAAACTTTCCTGTTTCCTCCCTAATTCCACCGAGAACTTTGCGGGAAATGGCGGTGAAAATTCATGGTTGATTGCTATTAGGTAATGGCTGATTGATTCAACTATAATCAAGGTATGTTGTTTTATGATCATCGACAACGGTGAAAATGAATATCGCGGTGACACTTTTCATCCCCATCGGCTACTCTTTAGTATAAATGAACATACCTTAATTCTAGTCTTAATTGTATTAGAGCATCACTCAAGCATTATCTAATAGTAGAAAATACCTTAATTGTAGTTGAATATCAATCAATCGTTACCTAATAGTAAGCACTTTGCATCTGCCATTCGGTTAATAACACGCTACTCTAATTTTAGAGTATTAAACCGGTTGAGTTCGACCTACGAGGAGGATATTATTATGAGATCGATCCAAAACAGTGTAGGTCATGTTGAGGTAATACCTCCAAGGCCTAGGTGGGCATCGGGTCAGGCCTCTAGGTGAATTATCGATCTTCCGGAAAATGGTGGTGATTATCATTCCTGTGGCAAAAACTCCCCCCAAATTTGGAAATGAGGATGACTGGTTGGAGTCTATATTTGAGTTTTCTCGTTGAAATAATACTTTCATTTATCGCATCTCTGAAGGATAGTTTAGGGCCGTTCGAGGATCTTTTCTCTTTTGCCACCACTTATTGATATCCACCAGATTCTTGGTTACTCCGGGTGTCCCCTCGAGCTCTCGAAAGTAATCTAGTGAAAATTATGTTTGTCTCCGTTTGTAGGAATTGAGTTCCCAAATTCTGCAAAGAATCTAGAAATACTCAAAATGTTGTGCTGCTAAACGCAGTCTGGCCAATAGACGGAACTATCAAACGGTCTAAATGGCTCAAGATTCTATAACTCGGTCGATGAATGGACATGCTCACAATACTTCCACTTTGTGCTATTCTTTGCAAGACTTTCACCACCATGTAGGCTCTGATGAATGGACATTATCACAAACCTGCGCGTTATTTTAGTAATTCCACCTACTTGTAGTTCATTTTTGACGCATGATTTGAGATTGAATTGAAGAAATCAATCGAGAAATTTGGTTGTACATAATGGAATCTGTTCTTCAAAGCAATATTCTATCTTACAGGATGTTACATTATTCATATAACGTGGAGATAAAAGATCACAACATCTTACCATCTCGATTGTCAAGTCTTGTGGGATCTGCTAATCACCAAAGATTTGCTCATATAGTATCGTCTCCTCCCACTCATCCCAGCTGCTATTGTATTGAAACTCCGGACTCCCCTGGTAGTGAAAATCTTCACCATCATCTTCAAAATCAAAATCACCATACTCAAACCTTTGGTTTTCACTGTAATCCTGCTCCATATCATCATTGCTACGGCTAGAAATACCATCCTTCTGTTCTTGATACGAGCTGTCTTCTTGATACCATCCATCCAAATAGGCTTCACCTCCTCCCCAACAGACACCAAAGTAAGATTCATATTCTCCAAACCAATTCCCACTGCCAATTTCAGCATTTCCCATACTTTTAAAATCTTGGTCTGTCGATCTGTCAGCATACAATGATCTTGAAGAGTAATCCTCAGTTTCTTCAAAGTTGGAACCATAACCATCATATACTTCTTGAGATGGTAAAAGTTGCTCTCCATAGCGAATGGAGTCATACTCAGTGTCATACCAAGTGAGGTAATAAGCGAAATCTAGCTCACTGTTCGGTACAAGGCCTAATTCTTGCATTATAGATTGAAGTAACAAAACCTTAAACCTTCCTGATCTTAACTATATCTGCAACAAACTTCCGAGGACACTGCTTCTTATTCTGAAAAGCTTGGCAATGATATCTGCATAGACTAAATGAAATACAACTTCGTAAGAATTCTAATTGTTTTTGGATACATATCCTCTCTCCCGTTTTAGCACTGCATTGGGAAAAGATGAGTAGATTAAATTTTATCTATCCCGGAGTTGAATATCTACAAGAGAGAAAAGGTAGAAAGATGTTTGAAAAAGGAGAAGAACAAGTGGATATGTGTCTTCTTCCCATAAAGTTTCATTGCCTGAAGCATCTTATGCCTTTGGGATAAGAAAGCTTCATTGATTCTCAGTACCATGCCTCCGCAAGTCGATCACCTCCAGGAGCCAATTTTATTCATGATTATAGTGTTATGAATTTAGTTGGTACTCTGTTAAACTGAACTCAATTTGAAATTTCTTTACTTAAAAAAATGTTATAAAACTTGAGAATCTTCATCTGATAGAAGTAGTTATTCTTTTTAACTTGATGTTCTTGTCAACTATGAACTTGAAATAAAATAGAATGGTTTTTCTCACAAATATAATTTCTAACATAAATACAAAATAAAAAATTCGTATATCATATTTATAAGAATCTGGAACTCATATTTTTCAGGGAAGAGAGTATTATATAATTATAAAAAAATGAATTTGAACATGTATGGTAAAATCATTTTCCGGTTCGGTGATTGTATGATTCAAACTTTACCACGGTCGGGTCCAATTGGCCCCTTCGAATGGGAGAATTCTTGCTAAAAAATTAAACGACCTCCAGCATAAGTCATAACACAAATATGCACAATGTTTCAAGAAATAATTTTCAAACTACCGTAAATAAAATCTAAACGCTCCCTAAAGTTTTGATAATATAAATAGTACCTTCAGAGGTAGGTAGGTCTCGGATCGGGTTCTCGGGGTTCGGGTTTTACATGTCATGTTCGGGTCGGGGTCAGTCAGCATTCTGGATACCCGTGCCCGATTGAGTTCGGGTACCCTATATATTGGGCTTTTTTTGTTTTGTAAGTTTTCTTTAATTTTTTGTGATATTAGTTTTAAAAAAAATAAGGGTACCCTAAATAGTTGATTTTGGTCCAATTTCAGTCTGAAGACACTCTTCACTCGTATGAGACTTTCCAGTCTTCCTTGGCGGCCGGCGATTTGCCGGGACACACTGTGTCACCGACCTTCGATATCGATTGGTTGTCACACACGGGTGCAAGCTTCAACCCTTGTCTTCCCTTAAGTTTTATCAAAGCTTCTTCAACTTGGAGTCTGATGATTTTACGGAGGGTCCATTCCAGCTATATTAGGTCAATTTTCAAGGTACATCTCAACAACCTATTTTCACTTTTTCGTTGAAAATATTTTAGTTTATTTTTATGATCTTTGATGTAACAAATAGTACAACCATGGTTTGCGAACTGGAATTTTCGAAGCAAGCAAGCTTGTCCGACTTGAATCACTGTGAAGTAGACCACATCATTTTGTTATTTTTTCTGGTAAAAAATCAGATTATTTGAAGGAGTACTCTGAATTTTGTTCTTTATTTATTTTAAATATTTTTAAAACAATTTTACATTGGAGAATAATGTGTGATGTATGCTTATTGTTCTTATCATCATTATGTTGATATAGCGAACATGATAATATCAGTAAATTATTGTTTTGATTGTTATTGAAGTATACTCCGATCGGAAGCCTCTTAGTCAAACATGTGATGAAAAAAGAAAAAGTCTTGATTAAGTGTTTATTTGATCTATCAGGGCTAGAGAAAAAGAGAGTTTTGTTAATGTCCCGGTGGACTAAATGATCTATACTAGAGCTTGACGATATTTTAGAATAAATACCAAGAAATATAACATTTTTTCCCGTTTATTCTGCAGGATATCTTTGTCTTTGCAGGTCATGTAAAAATATTCACTTCACCGAATCTCCACCAATCATTTGAATGAATCAGACAAGTAAATTGTCTGCTGCCGCAAACAGTTTCAACCGCCAAGCCATTCAAGCCCTCCTCCAAAACAATGACAATCCCATTAACTTCACACTCTACGCCCACCTCATCCAACGTTGTACAGACCGCTTCATGCTTTGCCAAGCTAAGCAGCTGCAAGCCCGCCTCGTTCTCTTGTCTGCCACCGCCGACAACTTCCTCGCTTCTAAATTCATCGCATTCTACTCTAAAACAAATAACCTCTCGCGTGCCCGTCGAGTGTTCGACCTTATTCCTTCAAAAAACACGTTCGCGTTTAACGCCCTCCTCATCGCATACTGCGCACACAATCATCATGTTGAAACATTGACACAGTTTTTCTCACTTTTGTCAGAGAAAAATGTTTGTCGAGGTCTGGCCCATGTCGAACCTGATGCCTTTACAATGAGTTGTGTGCTGAAGGCGATGTCGGAAGTGGTAGCGGAAGAACCCCTTTTGGCTAGGATGATTCACTGTTATGTCATGAAGAAAGGGTTTTGCTCGGATTTTTTTGTAGGTAATGGGTTGATGACTTATTATTCTAAATCTGATGATCTGTTGTCAGCAAAGGGATTGTTTGATGAAATGCCAGAGAAGGATTTAGTGTCTTGGAATGCAATGATTTCAGGATACTCTCGAGGTGGGTTTTACAAGGAATGCAAGGATTTGTATAAAGTAATGTTGGATTCGGAAGAGTTGAGGCCCGATGCTATTACAGTTATTAGCACTTTGCATGCCTGTGCGCAGTCTAATGATCTCATTTTTGGGATGGAAGTGCATCAATATGTGATTGATAATCGGATCGAAATGGATCTCTCAATTTGTAATGCAATTATAGCAGTGTATGCTAAATGTGGTAGCTTGGACTACGCTAAGGAACTTTTTGGGGAGATGAGTGAAAAGGATGAAATAAGTTATTCCACTATTATATCTGGGTATATGGTTCATGGTCATGTCAACGAAGCTATGATGATTTTTATGAAAATTAGGAACCCAGCTCTGAGTACTTGGAATGCTGTAATTTCTGGTCAAGTTCAGAACAATAAATATGACGAGGTTATAGACCTATTTCGTCAAATGCAAGTTCTCGGTTGTAAACCTAACTGTGTGACAGTTTCGAGTTTACTTCCAGCTATCCCTTGTGTCTCGCACCTGAAAGGAGGAAAAGAGATACATGCTTATGCTATCAAAATCAGTTGTGATGATAACATATATGTGGTAACTGCCCTCATCGATACATATGCCAAACTGGGTTTTCTCTGTGGAGCACAAAGGGTATTTGATCTTAGTAAAATTAGGAGTGTTATTGTTTGGACATCGATAATCTCTGCATATGCAACCCATGGAGATGCTAACTTGTCACTTAGTCTATTTGATAAGATGTTGATGGGCAAGACAAAACCAGACGAAGTCACATTTACTGCTGTATTGGCAGCTTGTGCTCGTGGTGGGCTACTTGATAAAGCTCAGGAAATATTTGATTCATTGCTGCCAAAATATGGGATTCAACCTTTGGTTAACCATTATGCTTGTATGGTTGTATGTATGAGCCGAGCAGGGAGGCTCTCTCAAGCATTAAAATTTGTCGAGAAGATGCCGATTGAACCTAGTGCCAAGGTATATGGTGCACTGTTTAGTGGTGCTTCAGAATTTGGAGATGTTGAACTTGGAAAGTTTGTGTATGATCATTTAATTGAACTGGAGCCTGATAATCCGAGTAATTACATTATCATGGCAAATTTGTATTCAGAAGCTGGTAGGTGGGAAGAGGCTGAGAAGGTCAGAGAGACTTTGAATAACTTGGGGTTGAAAAAAGTTGCTGGTAGTAGCCGGGTGTAATATATGATGCTTTACAAACTCTCGTTTGAAAATGACTCACTTGGAACCAACTCCTCGCAGTCCTCCATTAATGTCCACTAGAATCCTCAAACACACACTCTCTCATAATCAATTCCTCCAACGGTATGTTGTTGTATTGTACGTCAGATTTCGTTTTTATTCTTTTTCTAAGTCTTTTTTAACTATTGAAAGATATGCTCGAGGGGACTAATTTTTTTATTTTTTGCTGCAGGTGTTTAAATTGAGCTAAGGAGAAGCCAGGTTGTAATGGCGGAGGATTTCGAGGTGCTGTGGAGCTTTTTCCCGAGAATTCGAATCTGGTTTTTGCATTTTCTGTCATGCTTCCCGGAAACTTCGGCTTCGTTATATGAAAGGAAAAGGCTTTTTCATTATAAAATTATTTTAGATTTTTGTTTCTCTCGCTGTCTGGTTTTTGCTGGAAAGTTTGAATGGAAAATGGAGAGAGCTCGAGACAGGAAGTCCAAAAGTACTTCTGGCATAGATGGTATTGTTTCATTCCTTTGATATTATTCGTTTGAATTTTCCGATCCTTTCGCTACCCACTATGTGATTCATAAGTTTTGCTTTTGGGTCTTTATCTAAAGTTTTAGCTTTCGTGTACGATTTAGGAGGAGGACGAAGTTGAACAGTTTCTCCTTCTTTGTTCTGTTTCGCTCGAAGAAAAACTTGAACAAAAAAACGAAAATTTTACTCTCAGTATCATGATGAAATCAGATGTTGAACATATTTCTTGCCTCGATGAGGCGTGAATTTAGCGTATGAGATTGGGCTGAAAATTTGTTTTGTCCGTGCTGTGTCTAAAACATATTTGGTCTGCGAGAGTTTTGTAGTGGGATTGTCACTCTCGTTTTATCAGCATATTTTGTTCCCCCATGGAATTCTTTACTAAAAAATAAGTTATAATTGTTGTGCTATGTCTTTCCTCCAGGGAAACTGTACTAAATATATCGATTGAAGAAAAAAAATAATTGTATCAGGAATTGGTATCTGAACATACAAAAGTCCAACTGAGCAGCTAGAATGTTTATGAGGATCTGGAAGCATCACATGTTGTTAATCAGCGTCGTTCATCAAGTTGGAGTACAAGCTCAACCCTTGTGAAACCTGAGAAGGTACTCAGCCAGCAGACGTTTCTGGATGCAAAACATCTTTCTGCTGACCTATTAACTATCTAGATTCTTCATTAGGCAAATTGGAGAAACCAAGGGTGGCGAAGATTGTTAACTTATCTGCAAAACAACCCATGTTTCAGACCGCGTTGGTAGATGAAATCCGTGCAATCCTGAAATCTGATGTAACAAAGACTGCAGAAAACGGAAGGTTAAATTTACATTGGAGACATTCTAAGCTGCTTCCAGAGCTAGAATCCTCGTTTGTGGATAAAGACTCTGCTGCCTGTAACCAAGAGGAAACCCTTTTCCAGGTTGGATCTTCACTTTTCGAACAGTATTCATTCTACTTAATTCGTGATTGGAAAATTGTACGAGCAATGTCAGCTTGTGTGGCTTGTCTCTGTCGTTCTCTCATCCTCCCGAATTTTGATTGGTGTTGTCCTCTTGAAATTCTTATTTCTTTCTTAATCGCCTTTCGACTAATACGTAGGCGATATAAGTTTTCATTGGATATAAATATAATCTTGTTGATGTGATAGGCAATGAAATTGAAGGGAGACAGAATCACAAAATTTGAACTTTATTTATATCAAGTTAATAATAAGCTATTTTTTACTCTGACATTCTAAAACAGAAATTGGCGTGTTCAGATTCAATATTTTTCAAAGGAATCCATATTTAGATCAATGTAAATTGTCGTTCAAATGAATTTTTTTTTATGAATATTTTCTAATATTCAATAACTAAGGAATGAATTTTAAACTTGACTTATGTTTGATGTGTTTGAAACTTACAACAATCACTACTAAAATCACATGACTTGATAATTCATTTTAAATTTGTCCATAATATCAAATCAATAAATCCAAGCACTACTTGAATGTGGAGTTTGTATCATTTAATAACTTTTTTTTAAAAAAAAATAAAATTTGCAATTGGGGACGCATCTGATAAATTGTAAACCACGACCACAGTGATAGTTGAACTCACGACTTTTCGATCCGAAATTAGACGCGTTAATACACTGCGCTCTGCGGTATTGTAGAAATATTGTATTTAATATAATGTAATTAATAGTTTAGTCACATTTTCTCTGAAGCGGGACGTTTTTGTCGAGCTTCAAATTTAAGCGCGTTTAAGCTAAGTGGAGCTTCAACGAGATTTTTAGAACACTGATTATGCATCTCAAGTTTCTAATCTTGAATTTGAAAATTATTGATGAAATCGAAATACTTATATAAAATTTCTAAATCCAATCATATCAACTCTAGTTTAATTATTTGGAAAACAAAGATTTGTCAACGTTGTTTGATTACCTTTTAGGACCCAATGGTCTAAAAACGAAATATTAAAATATAAATTTGAGTAAAGTTTGTATTAATTTTTTCTTGTCAGATACAAAGATTCTACAGGAAAAGACATAATTGCCTCTCCTCTCAGTTTTTGGCTATATGTCGTTGAAAGTGGAAAACGATTAAAACCCCGAAGCGTCAACCTGTTTTCAGGTTTTCGTTCTTGATCATGGGTGGCCTCAACGAAGAACGTACGCGATTGATTATCTTTTACGCTTATAATTTTTTTTGGGCTCCTTATTTTTATTGCCTGATTGTCAATATATTGATTTTCTTAATGCTGTCCTGCTGGGAAGTATGTTTTTTTTTTTGTCTTCAAGGATTTTTTTTTAATCAATCGTCGATGTATATTGATAGGAGTTTTTATGGGATGCTGGGTTTCTCGGTGATAAACGAACAGATCCATCTAAGATTTGGTCTTGTGTTGAGACTTATTCGTGAATTGATGTTTCTCTTAATCCCGAATGCTCTGCAGCCGAATTTTTGCGCAGGTGTCTTGATTATAATCTGATTGTGGTAATTGATAACAGGTGAGAAGGATCTGGAAATGGGCTTAATTCTTGAACCCCAAACGCCTTCGCCTTCCCCACGTTCCCCGGCGATAGTAGTGTCAAACTCCAGCAAATATTTCACGGCGTCGAACTCCGGCAAAGCGCTGGCAGTCTCAAACTCGGGCAAATCTTTGATTGTTTCCAATTCCGGTAAAGCATTGGTTCTTTCAAATTCGGGCAAAAGAATTGACCAATCTGGCAAAAAGAAGTATGTGAAACAAGTCACGGGTCGACACAATGACACAGAGCTCCATCTGGCAGCACAGAAGGGTGACATTGTGGCGGTGAGGGAGATATTAGGCGAGATCAATGAGCAGATGCTTAAGACGTTGAGTGCAGCTGAGTTTGATGCTGAGGTTGCAGAGATTAGGGCTGCTGTTGTTAACGAGGTTAATGAATTGGGGGAAACCGCGCTTTTCAAAGCTGCAGAAAAGGGTTCCATTGATGTGGTGAAAGAATTGCTGCCTTATTCTACTAAAGAAGGAATCAGGATCAAGAATAAGTCGGGTTTTGATACATTGCATGTTGCAGCGAATCAAGGCCATCATGGTGGTTGAATATAAGAATACATGTCTATTAGCTTTTATATTATGTTTTTTTTTAAAAAAAATCGTATACGTCTTTTCCTTTTGGTTAACATGCTTTTTTTTTGTTGTAAAATCAAGGATGACTTAGAGGATCAAATTTAAAGCTTTACATTCGAAAATAATCTAATGCTGCATTTTTGTCTCTATATGTATACAGAAATTGTTCGGATACTGCTGGACCATGATGTAGAGTTAAGCAAAACAGTTGGTCAATCTAATGCAACTCCTCTCATATCTGCTGCTACAAAAGGGCATCTAGCAGTGGTCCAAGAATTGCTTTTAAAGGATCCTAGCTTGCTGGAGATATCGAGATCTAATGGCAAAAATGCATTACACTTTGCCGCCCGACAGGGACATGTAGATATTGTTCAAACTTTACTTGAGAAGGACCCTCAATTGGCTAGAAGAACCGACAAGAAAGGCCAGACTGCCCTGCACATGGCTGTTAAAGGCGTTAACTGTGCAGTCGTGAAGTTGCTTCTGCATGCAGATGCGGCCATTGTGATGCTCCCAGATAAGTCCGGTAACACAGCACTGCATATAGCCACTCGGAAAAAACGAGCTGAGGTTAGTTATCATTCCAAGATTGAATATGCACACTCTTGTCATTTGTTGTCAGGCCTTTCGATTTATAGGTGTTGTTTGAACCAAGATATTATTCTGAGTTTACAGTATTGTTGATGCTGTGTAATTGTAGATTGTGAATGAGCTCTTAATGCTCCGTGACACAAATGTAAATGCCTTGACAAGAGACCACAAAACAGCTCTTGACATAGCCGAAGGGCTCCCTCTATCAGAGGAAACGGTGGTAATAAAAGAGTGCTTGACTCAGTACGGTGCAGTCAGAGCCAATGAACTGAATCAACCACGTGATGAGCTTCGTGAAACCGTCTCAGAAATCAAGAAAGACGTCCATACTCAGCTTGAACAAGCCCGTAAAACAAACAAAAACGTGAATGGTATAGCAAAGGAACTTAGGAAGCTCCATAGAGAAGGAATCAACAATGCTACAAATTCGGTCACCGTTGTGGCTGTTCTCTTTGCCACTGTGGCCTTTGCTGCCATTTTCTCCGTTCCAGGAGGAGATAACGATAATGGCGCGGCAGTGACAGTAAGCAACCCATCGTTCAAAGTCTTCTTTATTTCTAATGCAATTGCCCTTTTTACGTCATTGGCTGTTGTTGTTGTACAAATTACTGTGGTTAGAGGAGAAATAAAATCCGAGAGACGGGTTGTTGGGGTGATAAATAAGTTGATGTGGTTGGCCTCGGTCTGCACGACAGTGGCTTTCATTGCTTCATCTTATATAGTTGTGGGTAGGCATAATAGGTGGGCTGCGATTCTTGTTACCATCACAGGGGGCGTTACGATGGCAGGGGTTCTAAGTGCTATGACTTATTATGTGTTGAAATCAAGAAGAATAAGACGAGTGAGGAAGAAGGAGAAGTATTCGAGGAGTGGAACTAATTCATGGCGACACTCAGATACCGATACAGAAGTCAACCCGATATATGCTATTTGATGCTATGCATGGTTTTGCAATGGATAATTGTGTTCAGACGACATCAAGGAAGGTTTAAAATGATTTAAATGGAACTCATATGAGTTGACACCGGTTGGTTCTCCAAGACTCGGATTACACGAGGTTCGCTTCTATATAAAAGAAAGCGCCTAGAGCAATGTATTTATTTATTTACTTCGTAGGTTTTGTACAGATGTATAAACCTGGAAGATGTTCTTGGAATTGATCCATTTTGGGTCAAGAATCGAGACCATTCACAATTTATATCAAGGTTTGAACTTGAACGTCTTCAAGAGATATATGAACCTTTTTGTCCCATCGTTCCGTATCATAATTTTCCTCAAAAATTACTTTGTGCAATTTGTCTTGATGTTTTGTCGTTGTAGCATTGGCTTACTTGAATCCGTGAATTGTGAAAGATTCTGAACTCTTGTTGATTCGAGCTACATGTACCTCTTCAAGAAGTATGATTTTTTAAAATTAATCAGCATTTTTATATCTTTGAGTTTGTGCAATAACTAGTAAACCATAATGCGGTCCAAAAAAAAAAAAAACATTTGATTGAAAACAACCATTGGATTCTGAATTATTAAGAAAAATTATCGAACAAAAAAGATTAAATACTGCAAATCCCAGAATCCCTCGTAAGGTTTCTTGAATCCTTGGCCTTTTGAGACCTCTTGCAATGTTCAATAGCTGCCTCAATTGAACTTTCAACTTCGTTGACACTGCTACTCCTCCCAAACAACTGGAACTCGTGAAACCCATTCGAATTCAAAGACGATGAAGACGAACAAGTGGAGGAAGAATTTGATGAAGATAAGGACCAACACTTGGCCGAAGAATTACGCCGTTTAATTACCCCGGAAAACGATTTCCTATTCACATGATACTCGTTAGTCACTTCCTTATCCAAGTTCTTGATTATATTAGCTATTGTTGGATATGAAGCTCTTACATCCTGTACTCCAACCGACTTTTTCTTGGAAATTTTGAGGTACTGGTTCGAAGTCTCATCAACTTTTGACAGATTATCAGCTTCTTCAGCAGAAGATTGATCGTCGGAGCAAGCAGATTTAGAGAACAAAGATTTCAAATAAGTTGTCGAAGCTTTGAGCTTCTGCCCAAGAACGGAATAACGCTTAATCAGCTTAAATTTCTTGGACCGTGAATTTTTTCTCGAGTGATTGCCATTAATGAAACTGCTCAACTCAGCAGACCATTCAAAGAAATAATCATCAGGGTCCAATTCACAGCTTACCCTGCAAGATTCCGATGGAGAAATGTTGCAAGAGCCTAGAGGGGTGTTTGAGTTTGTACAAGGTGCCGTGGAGCAAGCAGGCAGGAATGGCATCGTGTAGTAAAAGTCGTCTTCACCAAAATCTTCACCGGTATGGAGGAGGTTTTGGACCATCTGCAGCCGCGGGGGGAGGTGGAGAGGGAGGAGCTTGCCTTTGTAGAAGAGCTCATCAGCTGGAAAAATGGCTGATTCATTCTCGCAGCAGGACGAAGACATTTGGAACTCGAATTCTCTGCTGTGTAGAGACGATTTTGCGGAGCAATGCGGCATAGAATTGAGTTCCATGTCGATGTAATCTTCATCTGTTGCAAAATTCTTGGCCATTTAATTTCATGAAAGTGAAATGAATGGATGGATTCTAATACTATGTGCTGTGTTTTTCAGAGTAGCGATGATGATAATAAGCTTAGCGACAAATTATGGGGGAGAATGGGCACAGCATCCTCTGGTGGATACTACACAAAGTCAGAAGAAAAGCTTCGAAACTTTAAGTAGAAATATATACTTTTGTGTTACTTTGAGAGGATAAATATGTACTTTTAATTTAGCAATTAACTTTTGTTACTTTTGATTTATTGCTTCTCATCTGTCCACTTTCTTGTTTACCAATAAGATCATATTTATCTATTGAATGTATAATTTGGATATTCTTCACCATATATGATATATGAGTTACACACAATATTCATCTGTTGTATATATAATTTGGATATTTTCATCACATTTGATATATGAGTTGCACCATACGCGGAGTTGGACAGGATGAATCAACGTCTTATCAAAAGGGTAACTTTTGGAATGGATACATTTGCAAAAAATAGGGTACCAAAGACATAAGGCAACACCTTTATTGTTGTAAAAAATGGCAAATTCCTTAAATAAGCTAGATTTATCGTTTACCGTCTGGGAAAATTATAATCATTCAAAATTCGTTTTTTTTTTTTTTGCATATAACGGAAAATAGTTTTAATTATTACATCAACATTCATTGGATTTTCAAATTTTAGATTGGTCCTTTCCAAACTGTTAATTTGGTTTTCATATTAAACCATTTACAACAATGTTTTTATCCTATGGTTACGTGTGAGTTCACTCAATATAATTAAATTTGAATTATGGTCCCATTCTTTTTGGAAACCTGGTATGCCATTTAATGAAAATAATTGATTTCTCGTAGAATCAGACGTTGACCCCCCCCCCCCCCCCCAATGTTAACCCAAACACTGTAAAATGGAAACTTATTTGTAGGTCTCATGTGAGACCGTCTCACATATCTTAATCTCGGGTCAACCCTACCTATATTCCCAATAAAAAGACTTTTAGCATAAAAAGTAATACTTTTTCATGGATGATCCAAATAAGATATCCGTCTCACAAATATGACCTGTGAGACCGTCTCACACAAGTTTTTATCTTTTCCCTGAGAGTCTTTTGTTTGCATAATTACGCGTATATTTATTATTTTGCAAATACGTTATTATGTGTTTATTTGCTATGTATGATAAGGAATATCTTGTTTACTGTGTGATTTTAATTAATATTATTTCTAAATTATAAAAATTACATTAATATCTTTTGCTTCTCAATACATTATATATTAAAAACTCATATAAAAAAATTATAAAAAGTCATAAAAAATAAAATAATTTAAGATATATTATTTAATGTGATTAATCGTATATCATCCATCAACTTTATCATAATTCATTGATTTTTTTATTCAATTGATTATTTTTTGAAAAAAATATTAATATCCAATAGTTCGTTGAATAAAAATAACTTACATGTGAAAAATTATAATTTACATTCTTGAATAAAAATAACAAACATAATTTTACAAAAAAAAAAAAAAAAAAAAAACTAACTAAAAATAAGATTATTTATCATGGACAATGGACAAAGTTGAAACTCGCGTCACTTGGCCATAATTTCCATCACAAAATTGATCGGTTAAGTGAACATGTTAATCTTTATCCATCATAATTCAACATCTTATAAAATTATCTTAATAATTCTGATATGATTTATTCACACATAATCTTATGACACTAAGTAAACACAGCTTATACATGCGAGTTAGTTAAAAGGTGAGATAAAATTTAAGTATTATTTGATTAGTGTATGTATATATAGATACTATAAAAAGTTTTTTTTATGCTACAGTTGAAATGATTTCTCAGTGTATATTACATTGAAATTCGATTTTTAAATCAATAAAATATCACGTCAAATTTCATTCAGTGGTAAGATGTTCAATTTCTCTTGTAAACAACTTCTCGGACGAGCATGTTCAGTTTACCTAACAAACGTGTTTTTGTAGATTATTGAGTTAATTCGGGGTTTATCTATTGCACATCAAAAAACAGTAATTACGAGTTCCGACCGTCGTAAAAACACATGAAAGATGAAGAAACACAAAAACAAGTCAATGGAAAACAATAAATGTGTTACATAATGTTGTAATTTCAAATTGTTACTTTTTTTATATATAAATTATGTGTTGTATATAGTGTTGATGATAACTAAATCTTGCTTACAGAGAATATTTTCCTGTATAAAATAAATTATTTATTTTATTTATTTATTATTTTTTTATTACAACTCACGCAGAGGAGGGGCATCGTACCCAAGAAAGGAGGTCAGCTAATCCGGTAGATGAGATCATTGAGCTACAAACCTGATCTCTAATTTATTTTTATTATAACTGTTATAATTTAAAAAATATTTGTGAGTCAATTATGATATTTTTGTTAACAAACAAAACAAGTAAAGGAGGCCTACGCCAGATAAGTCACATGACATCTGACAAACTTAAAAAAGTTAATGTTAGTGAGACTTTTACCGTCCGACGTGGCAAGATCGCATTGGTACGTTGTATTGTGCAATAAATAAATAGTGATTCCTACCAAGCGGATAGACAAACCACGCTTTCTAAGGTTTGTCCTGTGTGTCGCATTTTCAAAATCAAGAGGGATTTATCATTGATGCCCATTGCCAGTTTTTGAGTGGATGGTAAATGAGCTTTGCGCCATAATTAATTATAGAAAATGAGCTCAACTATTAAATTCTTGATATTGACACCAAATTAATGGAACTCGATTTTATACATTTTGAAGAGATTCAAATGCTTGCGAACCATCATCAGGGACCGTGGCTGGAAACAAACACAGGATGAGAGTTTTGCTAAATTGACATCTCTGGGATGCCCGGGAAGGTGAAATCTTGGCTGTTCTTGGAGCCAGCGGGTCGGGGAAATCAACATTGATTGACGCGTTAGCTAACCGCATATCCCGAGAGAGTCTCAAAGGGACCATATCTTTGAATGGTGAAGTTCTGGAGTCAGGCTTCTCAAAGTAATATTAGCTTACGTCATGCAAGATGACCCATTGTAAACAATATTGAGTACGGTAGAAGAAACCCTCGTGTTTTCAGTAGAATTCAGGTTGCCAGAAACCCTGTCTAGGTTTCACAAACGACCCCGAGTTCAAGTCCTGATTGATCAGCTAGGCCTACGCAATGCTGCCTAGACTATAATCGGAGATGAAGGCCGCAGGGGAGTTTATGGAGGTGAGAGACGTCGTGTTTCCATTGGTACTGACATACTTCATGACCCTATTTTGCTGTTTCTTGATGAGCCCACATCGGGGCTCGATTATACGAGTGATACATGGTAGTGAAAGTCTTGCAAAGAATAGCACAAAGTGGAAGCATTGTGGTAATGTCCATTCATCAACCGAGTTATAGAATCTTGAGCTTCTTAGACCATTTGATCGAACTGTGTTTAGCGGCTCATCAGGGAGTATTCCTAGATGCTTTGCAGAATTTGGGAACCAGACATTTCCAGAATCATTGGTCTTTCTCCTTTCCCTTGCCTTTGCGCTATGGACAATCCCTTCTAAATGTCCTTCTTTGTTACATTATTAGCATTTGAATGTTCTAAGTCTGAATTTAGGTATAGACACTATGCCAAAAATCACTTTTTACTTCGGATATTATCTGAAGTAATAGGGTATTTAAGTGCCGAAGTATATGGACGTGAAGTAATAGATGTACCTTTTACTTCGCATAATACCCGAAGTTGTAGTATTGAAAATACCGAAGTCTTTTGGCCGGTTTTGGGAGAAAAACCGGTCCAGAATTGGACCGGTGTCGAAGTAATAAATGTGTTTTACTTCATCGATTATAGTGAATAATGAAGTAGTATATCATATAACTTCCTCTTAATTATTATTTAGCGACGAAATTTATGTTCAAAACCGTCGCTATTTTGCGACGGACTTCATGTTAAAACCGTCGCTATTCTGCGACAGAAGTAATGTTAAATACCGTCGCTAATGTGCGACGGAATTTATATCAAAAACCGTCGCTACCTAGCGACGGGGTTCATATGAGTTCCGTCGCTAATATGTTAGGTAAATTAAAAAAAATTTAATAAATCTGTGTTATGAATTGGTACAATCGTGTAAAAGATAAAAATTTTGAATATCGTAAAGTGGTAAAATCGTGTAAGAAATAAAAATTTTAAATGTTGTGAAATTGTAAAATCGTGTAAGTGATAAAAATTTTAAGTGTTGTGAAGTTGTAAAATTGTGTAAGTGAGAAAAAATTTTAATTGTTGTGAAGTGAAGTGGAAGAAATTGGAGAGAATTTGTATGTATTTATAGAGAGTTGTGGAAGAAAATAGAGGGAAAAATAGGCGGGATTGAATTTTTTTGAACATCGTGACGGTTTTAGTAAAAACCGTCGCAACATTTTAAATCGGCGACGGTTAAAATGGAGGGAAATATATCCGGGGTGGAATTTTTTTGAAAATGACGACGATGTTCTTTTAACCGTCGCCAAATTTTTAATCGGCGACGGTTGACTTTAACCGGTCGCTACTTTTAGCGACGGTCACATAATAACCGTCGCTAAATATAGCGACAGTTTTTAAAAAACAGTCACTAGTTTTAAATATGCGACGGTTTTTATTTGACCGTCGCGAAAATGAGCGACGGGTTAATTTAAACCGTCGCCGATTTAAAATTTGGCGACGGTTTAAAAAATCCGTCGCATGTTTTAATCTTTTTACTCGTATTTTCATTATTTTTTACTTCATCAAAATTGATATGCCGAAGTAAAATATATAAAAAAAAATACAGTGAAGCCCGTGTTTTTTAACATCCGAAGTAAAATATATTATTTTACTTCGCTTGTGTTATTAATGAAGTTATTGGTAATATATTACTTCGTAATTTATTTTTGCCGAAGTAACGCCTGGCAAAGTAAAATGTCATTTTTCACATAGTGAGACCTTGATTTGCTCCTTCCACGATCTTGATTTCTTGTTTCCATTCAGCTTCTTGCAAACAAACTTTCTGTCAAGCCATCATTTTTATTTTTCAATATTTTTCTTTAATAAATTAGGAAAAAACCAGCTTTAACATCTTTTATATTAAAAGTTTCACTTCCGTACATCATAACATTGATGAAGTTTTCATCAGAATTCGACAAAGAGCATAGCAGAATAATGGTTTGGTCTTCGTCCTCGATTTTAACATCTATAATTTTTAGATCAAGTATAATTTTGTTAAAATCACGGAGATATTCTTCGATGGACTTTTCTCCATGCATTTGAAGAGTGTATAATACTTTCTTCAAATACATCAGCTCTCCCTTTTCAACCATAAATTTGCTGATGTATCTTCTTCGGCTGCTTCTCCTAGAGCCTCATCATCAAAGTACAACAATATGGCACTATTTTTTTTATCCATGATCTCATCCTTCTCAACTGCGGACCGAGATTCCGCCAACTTTTCTCTACCTTCCAAGGGTTTCGCTAAATCTTGATGAACTAACAGAGCTTCATTTTCACTCACTTAATATTTTTCTTATCACACTTTCACTAGAAAATACAAAATGTCTTCACTCTATACAAACTATTTCATACACATTAGACCTCTAAAGTCACCATTGAATATGGGATAAAGACATTACAAATTATAATCTTTTAAAATCTAAGTTTCTATTATTTTTTAATAAAGAAATCACCCAAAATTTTCATGATACAGCTTTTATTTTTTTTTATTTCTTATAATTATAAATTCATTTTATTGAACAAAAGATCACAATTCATTAATTAAATTCATTGTTTGGGTCGATGGGTTATATATACCTTACAATCGGGGGTTTTAGGTATTGAACAAATCCGGCCCATATAACTTTGATTCTGGACCCTTGATTTCAGCCAACGCATCCAAACCGTCAACTTACATTAAAAGGCCATGAAATTTCCACAGACGTGGTCGTGACTCGTTAAGTCGACCCTTTCAAAAATTAGGGTTGCATTTGCGGCATTTGGGAATCTCACCTTATAGGTAATCGCACTCTCTTTTGGGATATTTATTCGTATTCTCGCACTTGTGTGATATATGCACATTCTTTTAAACGTTCATGTGGTGGCAATTTTAGTGATTTGTTGTCGTGAATCTTTTTGAGACTGCAGATATGGACTATGATGTTGTAGTGTCATGGTTGCGTTCTGATAAATTGGTTTCGCGACTCTTTTCAGTGTAAATGATTTGATTAGGATTAGTCTTCTTGTTTTCCAATCGGTGTTTCCTGCTTTGGGGTTTTTGCCCCCAAATTATCCTTAAACATTTGCGCTTTTTGTTTCTTGCATAATAAATTTTTGGGTTTGTTCGACGGATATGCTAGACCAATTACTGCGGATATAGACATATAGTTAAACTTTTCCGTTTCCTCCCTAATTTTACCTATAAATTTGCGGGAAATGGCGGTGAGAAATTCATTGCCGAGATGGAGGTATTTTGTCTGAGTGTCAAGGTTCCTGTCCCATCCATTTTCATATTCGTATTTATGC
Source organism: Primulina eburnea (assembly GCF_022965805.1). Taxonomy (NCBI): domain Eukaryota; kingdom Viridiplantae; phylum Streptophyta; class Magnoliopsida; order Lamiales; family Gesneriaceae; genus Primulina; species Primulina eburnea. The sequence continues at coordinate 1,818,193 of NC_133102.1, read as the reverse complement.
ATTGCCTTCTTTTGCTCTGTGATAATATTGTTGGCCTTCATTTCATTTTTCATACTTCTAAATTTACAAATATTGTATGGCTTCAGATTGCAATGCCTCGTCGTGATGATCGTGATCGTTATGGCAGCAATGCTCGCCTTTATGTTGGTCACTTGTCTTCAAGGACCCGTTCTCGAGATTTGGAGTATATTTTCAGCAAATATGGAAGGTAATTAACGGGTTTTTACCTCTCACTGGCTTTACACAATGATTTTGCTTCCTTTAATTTTGAAATTCTTATGAATTTCCTGCTTATGCTTTCAACTGGTGGCCGCATGAGTTGTTATTGTTCACTATTGTCCTATTAAAGGGAGATCTATAGATATATGTATACGAGTAATAATGAGTTTTTTACTTTGTACCCCGTATCTAGCGTAGTTTTTGCTTCTGCATCCGAGGTTAGCTACCTTTGGATATGGTTTGCTTCTTATCTCGAAGTAAGAAAGCAGTTGTTTCCCACAAGCATTGTTCATACTGGGGAATTTTATGATCATGTTTTTTGATACAACTATGGGCCCGTAGGTGTCTTTGAATTTAACTTGAATGATTCTGTTGAAGGTTTCTGAGCGTGTGTGCCTCATCTTGTGGTCATTGTTGGGTGGGTGAACTTTACCTGACCTGGTGGTCAATGGTGAGATGGTGCACATGGTGGAATTCACTCATTGTTAGAAGCTTTTGGCGAGTCTTTCCATGTCGTGTTTTGATGTTTTTATGGAATTTGCAACAATCAAATTGTTGTTTAGTTCAAATTGAGGACCAAGTGTCATGCACCCCAGTACTTAAGTAAGTTTTGATGGCCTTACTGTTTCTGGCAATCATTTCCGCAGAGTATGTGACGTGGACTTGAAGCGAGACTATGCCTTTGTTGTATGTACCACAACTCTCTTTCTTACTTTTAAATTAAATTTGTTAACCTATATGTTTTTTCATTTCATGCCTGGCTTGATTGGGTATTTTTCAACGGTGCAATATTGGTGTCCTACGTTGGTTTTGTGTCCATGCCATATTAAAAGGAATATAGTAATCCTCGGGATGCTGATGATGCAAAGTATCACTTAGATGGTAGAGATGTTGATGGACGACGGATCACTGTTGAATTTGCTAAGGGGGTAAGAAACTTTTGCTCACTTTTGGTTAAGCTCTGATGACTTATTAGACTTTTGCATTTAAAATTTATCAACAGATTCATGAAGCAGATCTTTAATTTTTCGCTGATGCATGTCGAATGTATGAAATTAATTCGATATTTTCATTTGATATTTCTGTTTTCGAAAATTTTAGATGTGAATTTCAATGTTGGTGGTGCAGGTGCCTCGGGGACCTGGAAGAGTTCGAGAATCTGCGGGCAGGGGTCCCACACCTGGGTCTGGACGCTGCTTCAACTGTGGTCTCGATGGCCATTGGGCCCAAGATTGCACAGCTGGAGATTGGAAAAATAAGTGTTATCGCTGTGGTGACAGAGGTCATATAGAAAGAAACTGCCAGAACAGTCCCAAAAAGCCGAGGTACTTCTGTTCCTTGGGCTCTAGTGACTTGTTTTATTTTTTGCATTTAATGTTGCTTGCATTAGTTATTTTCACCGTCTCTCTGCTAGTTGTACTTAAATTCGACGAGCCGATTGTCTTGCTAATTATTAGTTCCTCAGAAACCGAGCTTGCTATGTGGTTGTTGGTTTGTTCCTGATGTGAATTTTGCTCTAGGCGGGAGCATAGTTATTCACGTTCACCCAGGAGGTCACGTTCTCCACGCCGTGGCAGGAGTCGGAGTTTCAGTAAAAGTCGTAGTTACAGGTATAGGTGGTTTCATTAATTTCATTTTGGGAACATATGTCATGGAATATGAAGGAAAACTTCAGCTTAGATTGGATTTTTTTATTGTAACATACCCAGAAAAATTCTCTAGCGTATACTATCACTATCTCACTTGAAAAAAAAATTCCCAGCCGTTCAAGGTCCCCACATAAAAGAGGTCGTGATGTTGAGTATGACGAAAGGAGATTGACGAGTCCAATTGGCGTTAGCCCTGAACCAAAGAGGCGTGCTTCTCCATCCAAATCTAGGAAACACAGCTCAACCCCTGTTAGAGACAGCCCAAGAGAAAGAGGAAGTCGTCCTCCAAAGAAAGGAGAAGATGAAACTGGTCGAGATGGCTACAGTAACAGTCCCGGGGAAAGCCCTTCCCCCAGGAGAGGCAGAAGGGAAAGGGAGGAAGATGGTTATAGTGACAGTCCCAAGGAGACTAGTGGAAGCCCTCTAAGCCCGGCAACTACAAGGTACGAAGCTGTGAATGGTAATAATCGCAGCCCTAGCCAAATCGTGAGGGATGATGGGAGTCCCGTCAATGACGATGATGATGATAACGCACGCCGCACTCCTAGAAGTAGAAGGTCTCCTTAAACAAGTGGTGTAAAAGCTGTTGAAACTTTGTTTGGTTTGGTAGGTTCTTGAGACGTTGGTTTTGCCCTCATTTTTATGCTTCAGGTTAATTGGTACTATTAAATGACAATGTTAAACTGTTTTGATTCAATGGATGCCAACGGGAGAAGTGTATGGAACTTAATACCGTAATGCTTTCCAAAAAGAAACTACGACTATTTATTTTTGAGGAGACAGGATGATATGCTTGTGGGGTTGAGTTCAACCCACTCTGACTGTGTTTGCAAGATATATGCTTTCAAGCTTCTTGGTAACGAAATATTTTGAAATTATATATAGAAGATGAAAACGGTTAAAATAAGATTTCGCAGACATTGTCTTGTGACATCCTTGGGTAATATGCTATACTAAAGTTTACGTGGCATCTTATTATTCTTCTTAACTTGGTGTTCTTGTCAACTATGAACATAAAATAAAATACCATGGTATTTTCACATAAAGATAGTTTCTAACATAAAATACTAAAATAAGAAACTCTTATATCATATTTAGAAGAATCTGGAGACTGGAATCCATGCTTGAAGTATGTTTCAAGAAATAAAATTAAACAAACGACCACCGGATTTTTCTGTTTATTTCCTTGAAGTATGTTTCAAGAAATAAACTCCCGAAGACGGATAAAAATTTAATTTACTCATCTTTTCCCCAATGCATTACTAAAACGGGAGAGAGTATTTATCCAAAAACAATGAGAATTCTTATGAAGTTTTATTTCATTTGCTCTATGTAATTTAACATAGCTAAGCTTTTCAGAATAAGAAGTAGCGTCCTCAAAAGTTTGCTGGAGATATAGTTGAGATCAAGAAGGTTTAAGGTTTTGTTACTTCAATCTATGATGCAAGATTTAGGCCTTGTACCGAACAGTGAGCTAGATTTCGCTGATTGCCGTTATTATTACCTCACTTGGTATGAGCGTGAGTATGACTCCATTCGCTATGGAGAGCAACTTTTATCATCTCAAGGAGTTCACGATGGTTCCAACTTTGAAGACACTGAGGAGTGAGGATTACTCTTCAAGATCATTGTATGCTAGCTGACAGATCGACAGACCAAGATTTTAGAGGTATGGGAAATGCTGAAATTGGCAGTGGGAATTGGTTTGGAGAATATGAATCTTACTTTGGTGTCTGTTGGGGAGGAGGTGAAGCCTATTAAGATGGATGGTATCAAGAAAAACAGCTCGTATCAAGAACAGAAGGATGGCATTTCTAGCAGTAACAATGATGATATGGAGCAGGATTACAGTGAAAACCAACGGTTTGTGAGCTGAAGGCGATGTCAGAAGTGGTAGCGGATGGACGTGAACCCCTTTTGGCTTGGATGACTCACTGTTACGTTATCAAGAAAGGGGTTTGCTCGGATTTTTTGTAGGAAATGGGTTGATGACTTATTATTCTGAATAGATTAAGTAAAAAATTCGAAGTATTTGGGTGTGATGTTAATCGTCGACCATACAAATAACTATTTAGATAAAAAAAAAACTGAAAATGAATTAAACAATTGTTCTATGAGCTCTCACCCCTTTTGCGACTATTTCTGCTATCTCTATTACAAACAACTCGTGACTTATGTCTGTACTATCTACTATCGAACCAGCTAAAAATTTGATTAACTTTGAGATGCCACAGTAGTTTTTTGTAAGAAGCTAAATCATTTTGCAGTCGTCCTTCGATCAAACTCTTTGAAAAAAAAAACATAACAAGCACTTTTTTTGTGCATATTGTATATTAACTTTCTAAAACCAACATGATTGACAAAAAAAAAAGAAGTAAAGATGGCTCGACTTCCTGGGGTGTCAAAGAAAACATTGATAGATAAATGTCGATTACTAGTTATTGAGCATTTATCCTTGTCTCATACAATTCTATCCACCAAGTTGTTCGAAGGGGCTAAATTCAGTGTCACTCTTTATTGTGAAAATTGATGATTATTTACAAGTTGGCGGGACCAATCAAGTGAATTTGCAGCTAATAATTTAACTTTTTTAGGGTTGTGGGAATTATTAAATGGTGGAAAAATTCACAACGCAAGGTTTAGGTCTGCAGTAAAGTCCAGGATTTTAATATACATTTTTATATAAAAAAAATAAAAAAAATATCATATTAACTTTTTACAAGGGGAAAATAATAAAGAAGAGATCAAGATAACTTGATTTTTTTTTAAAAAAAAATTTATAATGCCGTACAGATCAATGATTTAATCTAAAATTGAAGAAAGCTCAGCCAAAACTTTAAATTATCCAAGCTACTCTAAGTTTCACTGTTCTTGCCATGCAACTTCAATTTGATTATATTTCACTGCATATTACTGAGTTGGATTTGGAGGAAGGCGAGTTAGAAGGTTCAAACCAAAAAAAATGATGGTGTCCTATGGGTGAAAAATAAAAAATGCCGAGTGAGAAGGTTCAAACCCAAAAAAAAAATATGATTTTTTATTTTTCATTTGAAAGAATATGGGGCCCTATTTTTAGTGAAATCAGACGAGCAAAATTTGCCTAGAATGGTGGTTTGTTACTCAGTAGGTTAAAAGATGAAATCTTGACCAAGTAAGTTGAGGGAAAAACATACTGAAAACATACAAGAGAGGAGGGGAAGAGACATTGGTGGAGAAAGAGAAGCCAGAAACTATTCAATGATGGTAAATAATAGAAATTGGTTGTTTGAAGTTGAACTGAAAAATGGTCCTCAACCCTTTTCCTATCTTCGTTCAACCCCCCATAATCATAATCTTTGATCTCAATTCTGACATCAATCTTTAGAGATTTTATTTCGCTAGAAAAAATCAAGAACCGATTTTTCTTTTTTATTATCCGTTTGCCCATTTGATTTCTCTGACCCAGGAACAAATTCTGTCGCCATCAAATCTGATATGGGTTTGTACAGCTAAGGCTGTTGTCGAAATTTAAAGCAATAAAATGGAAGGTCCACACGTATTCAAACAAGGTTCAAGGTATTAAAAGACAGAAGAAGCCCTCCATATTCTCTGAACTAACCCGGATTAATGTTTCTCTCAGTTTTTTGGAGACACTTTTTCAGGGTGTGATTTTGCCCATACCCTTTTAGCCCTCTTATTGTTATCTATTATTATTATTTTATCTTTCTTTGTCTGTCTGGTGCACATTAATGGTGTCTAGGCCTTGTAGTGCTGGTGGGTATATAGTTTTGAGAATCGGGGTTGTGGGTTTGGAACATAAGCAAAAACTGGAGTTGAGGTTGGGGTTGATGAATATATTGTTTGATGATTCTTTTGGATAATTTATTTTGTAGGCTTAATTTGATTCACACACACATGTATAGATGGCGTTGACTACTGTAAGAAATTTGGAGTCGTCCTTAAATTATGCATGTTGTTTATTAGATCATTTGGACATGTAGCTCATATATTGTAAAATCACTACTCCAAGTCAAGTGGTTGAATGAAAATGGTGAAGCCTTGTTGGAAACCGTTGGTTGAGGGTGATGGAAGTTGGAGAAGAGGCGACAGGAATCGCCGAGGGGGCGATTTAAATGGCAAGAATGATGGATTGTTGTGGTATAAGGATTTAGGACATCATGTAAATGGAGAATTTTCAATGGCAGTGATTCAAGCCAATGGTTTGATGGAGGATCAAAGCCAGCTTGAATCTGGGCCATTGAGTTCACTTGATTCTGGACCTTGTGGTACTTTTATTGGAGTTTATGATGGTCATGGAGGACCAGAGACATCTCGATACGTCAACCAAAGCTTGTTCAAAAATCTCAAGAGTAAGTTTCTTCCCTTCAATTGATAGTTTTATCAGTTTTCAATTTCCCAAGTTTTTTGGAATTAATTATATATAGCATTTCTATGCAATTATTATATGATGATGCCTGCTACATTACTGTTATAAGACTCCGTGGCGAAGTCAGTATATTGGTTGAAATCAGAATCAAAAAATTTAGGGGTAAATCAACTACAAAATATACTGGTCTTGGAGAATTTAGAAAGCATGGCGACCGCACCTAGCGGCCCCTCTGCCCCCATGTCCCATGAGTAAAGTTGGCTATAAAACGTTGTTGATATTTGTGGAATATGGTTTACCTTCGAGTCACTTCATATCCATGAACGTAGAAAATTTTAGTGCAGCTTCTTTTAATTTTAGAAGTTTCTGGGTTTTCCTTGAACCAAAAATATTTTTTCATCATCTTGCAATGAAGTTTTTCTTAAAGATTCGAACATGGTAAACATTTGTCGCAATCATGTTTGTGACCTTTTCATGAATCAGAGTTTGCTTCAGAGCATCAAGAAATATCTTCAAATGTTATTAAAAAAGCTTTCTTGAAAACCGAGGACGAGTTTCTTGGTCTGGTGAGGGAGCAATGGCTCAATAAACCGCAAATGGCTTCGGTGGGAACATGTTGTTTGGTAGGGATAATATGCAATGGGCTCCTACACATTGCCAATGCTGGAGACTCGCGTGCTGTATTAGGCAGGGCAGATAAGGCCGTTAGAGGGGTGACCGCTGTTCAATTATCAACCGAGCACAATGCTAATCTAGAATATATCAGGGACGAGTTGCGGTCGTTGCATCCCGATGATCCACAAATAGTGGTTCTGAAGCACAAAGTTTGGCGTGTGAAGGGTATCATACAGGTAATATCTTGGATATTGTTCCTTTCTCTTCAGATGAAGTTTGTTTTTGATTCAGTGGCGTAGGGAGGGAGTGGCTGGTGGGGCTATAATTGATCCCCTTTCTTTTAAATTTTCTTGACGTAGTATATTCCTTTCATAAACATAAGAGGAAAATGTAATTGCATCCACCGCATTTGAAAAAATTTATAGTTTCTTAGCAAGTCCTTAGAATCCCTAACCTCACCCGTAGTTTCATTGTCTATCAATAGCACTTATGTCACTTTGCAGCGCACGAGGTGGAGTCCCATAGAATGAGACTTTTCACATAGAGTTCCCCTTGTAACTACTTTTCAACTGTTATTCAATTTGCAGTGATGTAATATTCAAATCTGTAGAGAAATCTACTCTCCATATTTGATGACAACTAATTTTTCCACAAATTGACAAGAGCTTTTACGGGTATTTTGTTGTCATACCAGATATCAAGATCCATTGGGGACGCTTATCTCAAGAAGCCAGAGTTCAACAAAGAACACCTATTGGCAAAGTTTAGGCTATCCGAGCCCTTCAGCAAACCGATTCTTAATCCAGAGCCATCAATATTTACGCACAAACTCAATCCCAAGGATCAGTTTGTCATACTTGCTTCCGATGGTTTGTGGGAGCAACTTAGCAACCAAGAAGCAGTTGACATTGTCCACAGCCACCCCCATCAGGTTCGAATGTTCTTCTGTTATGCGAAAGGCTAGTTGATTCCTGTTAATTTATTAAAACCATCATTGTGCCACGAGCTTATGGAAAAATAAAACGGGTTTTTAATATTTCCTATGCTCTCTGCAACTGCCAAATTAAATTTAGCTCCTTTATTTACTCATTGTAAACTTAGTTTGTGACTATTAAAAGTTTGCTTTCAGGGCGTTGCGAAAAAACTTGTTAAAGCAGCTCTTCGAGTAGCGGCAAAGAAAAGAGAAATGCGATATTCAGACCTAAAGAAAATCGAACGGGGTGTGAGGAGGCATTTCCATGATGATATCACAGTCGTGGTGGTCTTTATTGATCCATCTGCTGTGAATAGAGGAACCTCTTGTGTTAGTTCCACTGTTTCAATAAGAGGAGGGGGCTCCATTACCTCCTCAATTTGTTCAGAATAGCTCAGTCATATACTTCTTGTGAATCTCTTTTTGAAGTGCCATATATACTAACTGGATGTTGGTCACTGATGTGTTCCATGATTCCGAGTATATTTCAGTACGCTTTTAGTCATGGATCAGATGACGTTTCATTCGGTTATTGTAAGCTTGAATGCCTTGTTCCCTCTCATTTGTTTGTAGATTTTTGTGAGTACTGATTTATTAGCTGGAATAAGTCATTAGGATGATCAACAATTTGAGTTTACTAGTTTGGATGCAATTTGTTCTGTTTTCCTATGAAGGGTATCCAACTTTTTGTTTTAGAACGCAGCATGAACGCTGAACTTTGGTACAGATTGATTTCTTTCTTGACAAACGATTTGTGATATAAAATGTGTTTCGTATTTTAAGAAACAAATGCAACATGTTGTCGACATTATTCATGAGAATCTTAAACGAGACAGTTCGATTAACGATTTTATGAACAAAGATCGATTTGGTAGTGATGATGCGTCGGCACGAGCGTCTTGGTGTCTCCGAATGGTTTGACAGCAGAAGAGATTCGTAAAGGTTACAACAAGGCAGTTTATCTTTTGTTCGAATGATTAAACTATTAAGTATGCATGATATATGGAAGATTGATAATTATACAGTATATATGACGAATAATTTAATAATTTAAAATTCTAATTTTTTGAAAATTTTGGCTCAAATATTATTTTTTGTGCCAAACTGTTTTATATATGGACTTTTATTTACATTTGGCGCAATGGAATGTAGGTTTTATAGAGGAATTTTATGATCGTAAATACTTAAATTTATTTTTTTTATGTTAAAACTTGAATGTAAATAAATAAAAGTTATTATTAAACTAAAATCATTTTATTTGATGGGATGACCGCTCGACTTGGATAATGTTATGTGAGGAGAAATTAATATCTCATGGGATAGGCTATGTCCCCTCTCGATAGTCCGTGAGAATTTAAGCCCGATATTCAAAGAATTCCGGAAGGTCATCTTAATGACCAGAGCTCATCACATTCACCAAATCCGTCAGATTATCTGAGGACCCACCCGAGACTCCATTTATCCAGATTAGTTGGGAGGTCATCCGAGAGCTCAACTCAATCGTCCTCCCTGCTTCCGTAATCTCTCGATCAACAAGAGTTGGTTGACATCCCGAGCCACCTCCCATAATATATTATCGCATCGATTGAGAAGGTTTCGACCGACGTCCCGAGCTGAGCTCCCATAGAAATCTGTGTATTAGACGAGCTCATGCCTCAAGCAGCTCCCACTCATATATTAATGTGTAGCCCGCATAAATAAAGCTCGTAGAGATTTAGTCTAACCTTATATATGATTCCGAGAATCCAGAGTCCTACATAATTAGGATTACAAATACCAGAGCTTCAGTAATCGAAGATTTCCAGTCGCATAAGAACTCTTCTACTATAAATATCAGGTTCTGGTCATTGTTCTTGCATTTATACATTCACTCATTCTATATTGTTTTCTATTTTCTGACTTAAGCTATTTGGAATTTTAAAAGAAAAAGGTAAATAACTAGACACTACATTATCATTATACTGAGTTAGAGTATTATAGTAGTTCTAGTTAGAAATTTGAACACTTGTTCAGTGAATTTTCATTATTATAAATAATAATTCTAATCCGGAGGGCTACGCTAGAATAACATTCAGCGGCCTTCTTCTAACATTCATGTTTGTGTTTCTAGATTCCGAAGGTTCGACCCGAGCTTCCAAGACGAGATCCGACCTCACAGCTATCTAGGGGTGCCGAAATGCGACACGATCCGTCAACCCGACACGACCCAACACGAAAAAAATCAGGTTTGGGTTGGGACTTTTCGGGTTCGGGTTGGGTGGGTTCAGGTTAGTGCTAGGTTAGACGGGTTTCGTGTTGGGTCGGGTTGGGTCACGGGTTGACCCGAATTTTTTGTTGTTGTGAAAATCTTATCTATATTTTTATATATTGTATGTTTGGACAAAATTTATTGTATATTTATATGATAAATTTTCATCATTTAATATTTATTTTGTATATTTTTTAATTTTTTATTTGATTTAGTAAATATACTTTTAATTTTCTACAATTAAACTTTCAAATTTAAATCGAAAATTTTGTTATTATGTGTTTAAATTAAAATATAATTATTTTTTATTTTTTCGAATTTTTTTCATTAATTTTTTTTTAAAAATAAATAAAATTCGGGTTAGACGGGTTGAGTCGGGTTAGACGGGTTCGTGTTCAGGTTGGGGGTTTTCGGGTTGCTTCGGGTTCGGGTTGCAAAAAAAAATCGCGGGTTGACCCGAAACCCAACTCATCCGACACGATTGACACCCCTACATCTAGCTATCCACCTGATTTTCATCAACATCAATTGTTATTATTAAACTAAAATTATTTTATGGGATGACCGATCGAACAAGTCGTTTGGACAATGTTACGGGAGGAAAAATGATACACACCAAATCTAATTAGGATAATCCCGAATTTTAAAAAAAAAATTATTTGCATTATTTCATCTCATTACAAAATCCATAATTATTATGTAAATCTTCACTTCAATTTGCCAAAAAAAAAAATGAAAATTAATTAATTAGTTAACATGAAATATTATACACCTCAACAACAATATCTATCTTTATATCCGACCAATCCTTATAGAAAAAGGCCCAGAAAAGGGAACGAAAAAATAACCCAAGCCCAAAAGCCCAATCAAATGTTTTTTTGAAACACTAACTTGGTTACGGCCCATCAGACTAAAAGAGCCCATTTTAACAAGAGCTTGAACAATATAAACTGCACTCCACTGAAACCCTATCTCTCACTAACCAAAACCCTCCAGCTGCCTCGCGCTTTTCCTCAAGAAACACCAAAAATGGCCGCCGCCGCCGTTCGCCCGCTTGTCACCGTGCAAACCCTGGAGAACGACATGGTCACCGAAGGTGGAAATTTCTTGCCACTTCCCGACGTTATGAAGGCGTCGATCCGTCCTGACATTGTGACATTTGTTCACGGTCAAATCTCAAACAACGCACGCCAGCCTTATGCCGTGTCGAAACGTGCCGGACACCAAACCTCAGCCGAGTCGTGGGGAACCGGTCGCGCTGTTTCGCGAATTCCCCGCGTTCCAGGTGGAGGAACCCATCGGGCTGGTCAGGGTGCCTTCGGAAACATGTGCCGTGGTGGAAGGATGTTCGCTCCGACGAAGATCTGGCGCCGCTGGCATAGAGCTGTGAATGTGAATCAGAAGAGACATGCTATCGCTTCCGCGATCGCCGCTTCTGCTGTTACTTCTCTTGTGCTGGCGAGAGGGCACAAGATTGAGGAAGTGCCGGAGCTTCCTCTTGTTGTGTCAGATTCTGTTGAAGGTGTTGAGAAGACTAACGCCGCTATCAAAATTCTGAAGCAAATCGGAGCTTTTCCTGATGCTCAGAAGGCCAAGGACAGCCACGCTATTCGTCCTGGGAAGGGGAAAATGCGTAACCGTAGGTATATCTCGAGGAAGGGTCCTCTGATTGTCTATGGTACTGAAGGAGCTAAACTGAAAACTGCATTCCGCAACATCCCAGGTGTCGAGATTGCACATGTTTCGCGCCTAAATCTACTGAAGCTCGCTCCTGGTGGTCATCTTGGGAGGTTTATTGTCTGGACTAAGTCTGCTTTTGAGAAGTTGGATGAGGTTTACGGGACTTTTGATAAACCATCTGAGAAGAAGAAGGGCTACGTGTTACCTCGGGCTAAGATGGTCAATGCTGATTTGGCTAGAATTATCAACTCTGATGAGGTGCAATCTGTGGTGAGACCAATCAAAAAGAACATCAAGAGGGCTACTTTAAAGAAGAACCCGTTGAAGAATCTGAATGTGATGTTGAAGCTTAATCCGTATGCAAAGACTGCTCGGCGGATGGCCCTCTTGGCTGAAGCCGATCGTGTTAAGGCTAAGCAGGAGAAGCTTGATAAGAAGAGAAAGCAGATCACAAAGGTACTGCCTTTACCGCTTTTACTTTGTTTATTTTACCTCATCTCCTTTACTTGCTTGTTTTATTCTAATTTTGGTGATCTCTGTTATCTAGTTGAACGATTATTATACAGTATTTTCTTTGTATGATGTCAAATGTTGTGTTGCTCATTTTTATGTGTGATTGTTATAATTGATTGTTCGTATTGTTTTGTGCTACATTTGCAGGTCTGGTTCCAATAGTTTTGTTTGTTAGTTTGAAAGCATCGATAATTGTAGGATTGCTATTTGTGTGTGTCTACTTCATGTTATCTTAGTCTCCCAAGTTACTACTCTTATAATCTAGGTACACAGGTGATATATATTTTATTGCAACAATTTAGCCTAAGTTTGTGCTTTGATATTATGATTTGAGACTTACGAATTTAAATGACTCCAAACAAGTGTGAGTGATTTAGATTATGGATTTGAAACCATTTCTTCAATCCAAACCTTTCCTAGTCATTTAGTTTATGATGGAAGTTGTACATCAATTCAAACACTTATAATCAGATTGGAACTCATAATTATAATAGATTTAGTGTATTTCAAATTTGCATGAAATAGTAAATGCTTGTAAAGCTTGTGTCTCTGTTTTCTGTTTGTTGTATGCTTATGTCTGTCTTTAGACATTCATATTTTACGTAGTTGCATTATGCCCAAAAGCCAAACTACTGGCAATAGTTTGCAATCTTGTATGCTATGTACGAATTCCTACTGTTGATACATATGTTAAAACATTTTATTACAATGATTTTAAGAATATCAGAGATGTTCTCCATGCATTGGTAATTAGTCATTTATTTGTTCCATCCAAATTGCTTTTATTGCATCTTCTGTTTCAAGTTTTTTTGTTACGAAAACTCAACTTAAAAACTGTTTGTATGGACAATGTTAATAACTATAGAGGATTGTCCTCAATCGTTCCTTTCTTGAGTGTATAAAATATTCTTCATATCCTCATTCTTAGCTTCCATGGCTTCTAATTTTGTTGCCCTTTTCTCACTTCTTTCTTTGCATAGGAGGAGGCATCAGCGATCAAATCTGCTAGCAAGAGTTGGTACAAGACGATGATCTCTGATAGCGACTACACAGAATTTGAAAACTTTACGAAGTGGTTGGGTGTGTCTCAGTAATTGAGCTGTCTCGATTACGGATTTCTTTTAGAACCTAAATTGCCGTTTTATTTTGTTCACTGTTTTTTGGATTTGGAACACATCGATCATATGAAGTGTGATGGGGATGACATTAACTTTTTTTGGTACTAAAGTATGTGTGTACTGTGGAAGTTTTGGTTTAGACATTTGTTTTGAGGAATTTACAGTTCATACTTTATTATACTTTCCGTTGATGCACAATGAAATATAACCCCACCCGAATTATTTTTCCAGGGCAATTTGCTTGCAACTTTTTTGTGAATATAACTTCCTGCCCATGCTTTAAAAAAACCCAACTTCATAATATTATGTGTGTGTTTTTAATACTCTGGTAATATGTAATTCACATGGTCCTTGAAAGTTGGAAACAAAAGGTGTCCTTAAAATCACATGACATATGTTTTTTTGGTAATAATTTTTACAACATAGTGTTAAATAAATAAAATTAGAATATCATAATTTCATAAAAAAATATATATCGCACTAGTTTTCAGAACATAACGATTAAATAAATAAAATAAAAATATCACAAATTCAAAAAAATGAAACAAAATAAAATAATGTGATTTATATTTATTGAATAGTTTTTTATATGGAGAAGAAACTGTCCAGGAATGCGTTCCGAGTTCATAGGTTTCAGCTAAGCGATTGTACCTTCAATTGTAAAGGGGAAAAAATCATTTTTTTATGGACAATTCTTCAAAAGTGTATGTAAACAAAATTAAAATCATATTTTATGGACAATTTTTCAAATGTGTAAGTTTTTGCCCCCAAACAAACTTGAGTATGCGTATCAGTCTATGGTGGAGCGTACCAGCATGTCATTACCCAAAATTTTTGTCAGGTTTTTGTTTGCAATTTCACTAAAAACATATAGTTATTCTGATTAGTATTTTGTATGAGTATGTTGAGAGAATTGTTTCGGTGGCTTGTTCAAGTGACAGTGATGAATATCTATGTTCATAGTTCTCTCTGTGAATGTGGGTATACTTCTGAGCTACGTTAATGAAAACTCAGCTAACTCATTTTTGGATGGTCTAATTTCAAGGGCAAGTAAGTGCCAAAGAGAAGAAAGAAAACTAGGCTTTGAAGATTACATTGATCCACTGAAGATGTACCTGGCTAGGTACAGAGAGGTAATTATTTCTGTCTATTGGTTTTCTTGATTTTTTTTTTACTCTCTTTTGCTCGAAGTAAATCAGTCATTGTTTCATTACATTATGCAAGTTTCCCTTTTTACTTTTGTTTTGGTGCTCATGGTTGTGTGGCAGATGGAGTTGAGTGAAATAATACAATTCCTCTGCATCTTGTTTTTCTTTTTGTGTTCTTTTCTCTGACAATTCGCGGAATTTTTTTATTGCTCCTCAACAGGGTGACACCAAAGGATCTGCTAAGAGTGCTGATGGACAGTGTTAAATTGCTATTTCTGTTAATTTTACGGGTTGTCAACCAGGGTTCATTCTCACAAGGCATAAATTATGGTCACTCTCAGGTACACTTTATGCCTGTCGGTGTCGCTTTGTAGCCAGTATCACCGTGTCTGATTACTATGTCCTGTAATTGTATATCAAGTTATTTATTATGTATGTGTTACTCATGCATGTAAGTACTTTATCTAGGAGCTTTTTAAACACTTCATCATCTGATTGATGGAATTGACCAAACGATTCTGTTGTTGAAACATGAGATCTGAACACTTCTTGGAGAAAGTTCGCAAGTGCTTTAAATTGGTTTTTCCTTGTCGGGTCAATTAAAGTAATCGATAATGTAAGGAATGAAGTTGAATTTGCGACTTACAAATCATGAAGATGTATTCTTGTATTGTCAAACTAGAAGCTTTTAGAGTAGTGATACTGAAGAAAGTTCAGGAAAAATGCTTCTACACAGTTCACCTTGATGTAGGAAGCCAGTATATAATGTGGAGACATTAATGTGTTTCTTTCATTTGTTTGCTGCCAAGATATTCTGATCTCCATTGCATTTTATGTTGCTCTAATTCGATGTGGCTCAATCCCAAGAGCTATATTTGTTGAAACCGATGGTTTAAAAATGGGTCTGCTGGATTGATTAGATGGGTGTATCACTTCCCTATTGTGTTCCATATAGCATCATTTTTTTCTTTTGATTGAATCAAGTTAGATCGGTCATTTTTTGGTTATTATATTGAGGACTTGGCTGCTGGATAGATTATAGGAATATCTCTTCCCTATTGTACTCCACATCTGAAATCAAAACTTGAAAACTCGTACATAATTCATTCTTCAATATAAGTTTTTTTTAGAAATTTGTATTTCAGCAGGTTTTGTTTTGTGATTTCCAGTCACATGCTCAGCACATGATGATTCCAATGCATGGAATGGATTAGATGTTGCTTACCCATCTCTGGTCTAGGTCACCATTTCATCCTCTGCTAGGGAATATTTTGATCAAGTTCAAGTGTATTCTTGTGCTGATGATTACATTTTGTTCCCGAAGATTTCTTATTGGTTATATACATACATGTACACGACAAAGTTAAAACCTTGTTGTCGATTATTATACATAATCACGGTTTTTTTTATTACATATATAATTACAGTTTTTAATGTTATCTTTTCAATTGTTACTGCAGTGTTAGGTACCGATGTTTAGTGGAACATAATTTTTTTTTGCTATATTGGCAATTTTCTTGGTAGTCATAATTTTGATGGTTCAAACCTGAAATACGCGCGAAAGAACTATGAGGAAGGAGGAGATAATCTGTGCGCAATGTTTTCTCCCAACAACGCTGTATCATCGATGCGGAATCTGCTGTGCAAATACACAACTTTCAGTTCACTCACCAGAGCGTCTCTGTCCTCTAGCTCAATCCCACTTCAGGACACTCTTACTGTATTTTACCAACAAAAACAAACGCAGTTTGATACTAACAACCACAATCAGCTTCCCCAAGCTTCATTGGGAGTCGTCTCTTTTTCTCAAAAGTACGAGTCTTTGATTGAAAGATTCCGATTTTCCTGCTCCCATTTTGAAGCTGAGCAGTTCCATTCAGAAGTAATAAAAAATGGGTGCGTCAACGACTTGTTTACGGCCAATAATCTCATCAATTTTTATGCCTCGAATGCCGATTTAGTCTCTGCTAACAATGTGTTCGATGAAATGTCTGATAAGAATATGGTGACTTGGGCTTGTTTGATTTCTGGGTGCTCTCACAATGATATGCCTGCAAGTGCAATTGCTCTATTTGGAAGGATGTTATCAGAAGGGTTTATCGCCAATCATTATGCTATTGGGAGTGTTATAAGGGCGTGCCAGATGTTAGGGACTGATGGATCAAGATATGGGTTGCAGATTCATGGTCTAATTTTGAAAACTCCTTATTCAGTTGATGTGGTCGTCTGCAATGTTCTGATCTCGATGTATGGGAGTTGTTTTATTGGTTCTGTTGGTTCCGACTATGCTCGGCATGTTTTTGATGAGATAGATTGTAAGAATTCAATTTCGTGGAATTCTATCATCTCGGTTTACTCTCAGAGGGGAGATGCAAATTTGGCTGTTGGGTTTTTCTCTGGTATGCAAATGGAACATGTTGGGCTTGGTTTTAGGCCTAGCGAGTATACATTTGCTAGTCTAATATCTGCTGCAGCTGAATGTCCATGTGTTGATAATGGTTTATTACTGCTCAAGCAACTGCTGGCAAAAATTGAGATGTCTGGGTTTGTACGAGATCTGTATGTTGGTAGTGCTTTGGTGAATTTATTTGCGAGGTTTGGTTTAATTGAAACTGCAAAGGATATATTTCAGCATATGGGTACGAGAAATGCAGTGTCGGTAAATGGATTGATGGTTGGATTGGTGAAGCTTAAGCATGGTGAAGAAGCAGTTGAGCTTTTCATGGAGATGAAGCACCTTGTTAGATTGAACCTTGATACTTATGGGAATCTTTTGAGCGCCATTGGTGAGTTCTCGTGTTTGCAAGATGTGAAAAAGAAAGGAAAAGAGGTCCATGGGTATATCACACGAACAGGAATACTTGATGACAGGATTGCTGTTGGGAACAGTTTGATTAATATGTATGCTAAATGTGGTTCAATGGAAGATGCTTGTGCTGTTTTCAGGTTGATGTTGGATAAAGATTTGGTGTCATGGAGTTCCATTATCTCCGCTCTTGACCAAAATGAGTATTTCGAAGAAGCGGTGTTGAGTTTTTGCGCCATGAAGAGAGTAGGACTAATGCCTTCAAATTTCACACTGATCAGCTCTTTGAGTTCTTGTGGCAGTATAGGCTGGATCAGGATGGGAGAGCAAATACATTGCGAAGGGGTCAAGTTGGGACTCGATTGTGATGTTTCAGTATCCAATTCTCTTCTTTCCCTATATGCTGATACTAGACGTATTACTGAATCCAGGAAAGTTTTTCACTTCATGCCTGAACATGACAATGTATCATGGAATTCTGTCATCAGGGCATTTAGTGATTCTGATACGTCCGTTATTGAAGCCATAAATTATTTCATAGAGATGATGCGAGCTGGAGTGAATCTAAATAATATCACTTTTATAAACATCCTCACAGCAGCAGCATCTCTTACTCATGTTGAACTTGCACATCAAATTCATTCGCTGGTGTTAAAATACCAGCTCATGAGTGATAGTGCCATTCAGAACTCACTTCTAGCTTGCTATGGCAAGTGTGGAGAGATGAATGATTGTGAGACTATATTTGCAAGAATGTCTGAAAGGGACGATGTGAGTTGGAATTCCATTATCTCCGGATACATACATAATGAGCATTTGGTTAAAGCCATGGATGCCGTATGGTTTATGCTGCACAGTGGTCAAAGACTAGACTGTTACACCTTTGCCACTGTTCTCAGTGCTTGTGCTTCTCTTGCAACTTTGGTACACGGCATGGAAGTTCATGCTTGTTCAACTAGAGCTTGTTTGGATGCTGATGTGGTTATCGGTAGTGCTTTGATAGACATGTATGCAAAATGTGGGAGGATAGAGTATGCTTCAAGGGTTTTCAATTTAATGCCTCATCGGAACATATACTCTTGGAACTCCATGATATCCAGCTATGCTCGACATGGTGATGGACACAAAGCTTTGGAGATGTTCACACAGATGAAACTTGAAAACCAGCAACCCGATCACGTTACCTATGTTGGGGTCTTATCGGCTTGTAGTCATGTAGGATTGGTCAGTCAAGGATACGAACACTTTGAATCCATGACCAATGTATACGGCCTGACACCAAGAATTGAGCACTTCTCGTGTATGGTGGATCTCCTTAGCAGAGCCGCTGAATTTGACAAATTAGAAGACTTCATGGCTCGAATACCTGTAACCCCGAATGCCCTTATCTGGAGAACCGTTCTTGGAGCATGTGGTCGAGCTAATGGCCGCCTGATGGATTTAGGTGAGAGGGCTGCCAAAATGATCATTGAGTTGGAACCTCAAAACGCGGTTAATTATGTCCTCCTGGCTAATATGTATGCCTCAGGTGGAGATTGGGAGCACGTTACAGAAGCCCGACTTGCAATGAGGGATGCCGAAGCAAGGAAAGAAGCCGGGTGCAGTTGGGTCACCATGAAAGACTCGGTACATGTCTTTGTATCTGGTGATAAATCACATCCTGATACAGAATCCATATACAAAAAACTTGCAGAATTGCATTGGAAAATGAGGGAAATGGGGTACGTTCCGGAGACAAGATTCGCATTATATGACCTTGAAATGGAGAACAAGGAAGAAGTCTTGAGCTATCACAGTGAGAGGCTCGCAGTTGCTTTTGTTCTTACAAGGAAATCTGAACTGCCGATAAGGATAATGAAAAATCTGAGAGTCTGTGGGGACTGTCACTCTGCGTTTAAATACATATCTGAGATTGTCGGTAGGCAGATAGTGTTGCGGGATTCTAATAGATTTCATCATTTCTTAGATGGTAAATGTTCGTGTAATGATTATTGGTAGTTTTTCTTGTTCGATCACAGTGCATCACTATGGTAATTTTAAGGAAAATTATAATTAATTGTATCTTAGTCATTTAACTTTTTAAATATGAGTATCGTCCATTAAGCTCATCGAATATTGTTTATTTGACACTAACTCTCTCTTATGCGACTCATATGATCAATAATACTTAGAATTTGCTCGTATCTGACTGCATATTTCCGGTTCCACCAAACATGTCAAACTTGTTTGCACAATTTTTGTAATTGCGGACGTGTATGCTTCAAGCATCAAATTGAGTAAAAAACACTAAAATCCCACTAAAAATTCAAGCAAAATATATATTAAATTTGACAGTTCATTATGATTTTTTGAACTAATATGCACTAAAAACAAAAAAATTAATAAAAAATCGATAAAATAAATCTCTAACATAATCTTGTTTTATAAAACTAGTAGGAATTCACACAATACTACAAATTACAATAAAATATATGAAAGGAAACTATAAAGAAAATGCCGAAGAACTGGAAATCCTAATGAAATTCAAAGAAAAACGTAAATACGAGGACTGAATTTAATGAGAGTTTTTGCAGAATTTTGTGCTGAATTGAGTTGTATTCTTTGTTTCTTCGTCTTCTTTTTCTTCAGATTTCGAACAATTTCTTGACTCTCATGATCTTCCAACGATCTGTGCCATAGTAAGACATTTTATTTATTCAAACATTTGAATTGGTGGATTCTTTATCAGATCTTGTAGCTTCTACATGCTTCTTTGGCTTTGGCTCAACCAATTTGAGCCTAACTAAAATTTAACTCTACCAATAATATTAACAATATAGTGTATTCTGATTTATTTTATTTGTAGATAATTGTAATTATTATCAGTCATGCAATGAAAAAAATTAAAATTGTTTCATTTTAATTAATTATTTTTAAAAAAAAATTATGCTTGATATTTATTCCAATTTCAATGACCATGCTTCTGCAATTCAGACGAATATTTTTAAATTAAAATATAATTAGTTTCATATATTTATATTTTTAGATTAAAGTCTTGGAATTTAATTATATAAGGAAATATGAAATATTATAATAATCATTAAGTCACTTTTTTATACTTATACTGAGATAAATCGAGTTGGTTTATATTTGAAATTTGAAATAATATTTTTTATATAAAAATTAATGTTTTTTTATAATTTAGATTATTCTTTTTATATAATTAAAGTTTTGTGATAATATATATATTTTAAAATTAATATAATAATATATATAAAACCTTCTAAATTTATAATTCAGAAAAACCGCCTCTTAGGCAGTTCAAAAAATTTCCCCTTTGCGCTCTGGCTTCGATCTACTTGTACTTTCTCCCATTGTATTCTCCTATCAAACCCTACGAGTTAACGATCGCAGTACTAGGATTTGTAGTTTCTGATCTATTTCGAAAATGGAGATGGAGTTGCCTGAGAAGACTGATTTCGAAGCCATAGACGTCAGTCTCGTCGATCTTTCGTCTCAAAACGATTTTCAGTTTTCAGGTTTTTTTTTGTGATTTCTGGAATTTTTATGTTTCTTTTTATTGGGATGGTGAATTTGATGATCGTCCACGTGTGTGTTGGTTGTACGTTCTGGGTTGTGTATGTAAAATTACACAGTACTAGGATCCCACAAATGTGATTGGAATTGGACTATTTAGTTTTTTTTTTCACGGGTATGTAGGTTTTCCGTATTGAAGTACGATTCCCTCGTCACATGGCTGTACAAAGTGTTTTTTTGTTGTTGAATTGAGTTTCGATGACCTATTAATATCATGCGTAGGCCATGCCATATAAAGATATCAGTGATTATTTCTCAGTTTGCTAATGGTACAAAGTGTTTTTTTTTATAGAACACGACTTTCGTAATTTGCCAGGAGATGCAAGTGCTGAAGAAAGACCTGGCACTTATTGTGTCATCGAGCAATTTCCCATTCTTCATGAAACAATGGAACCCGAAATAACCCCCCGGAAAGGGAAGTATAACTTGCGTAAAAGTCTAGCCTGGGACAGTGCCTTCTTTACTAGTGCAGGTACTAGTTGTCAACTGAAGCTCAAGTGAATAATGTTTGTGGAACTGTCCGATCCACTACTTGCTGTCTTGCAGCTACTACTTGGTCTATTTTGCAATGTTTAGGTGTTCTTGATCCAGAAGAATTATCCACCATGCTCAAAGGACCAGAGAAAAGAGAGAATCAATTATTGGCTAGAATTGAAGAAGATATTTCAGGGTCAAATGAGTCCATATCCTCTTTTGAAACTGATATTTTGACTGTAGATAGTCTTGCAAACGAGTTGTTTGGTGACATTAGAGCTTCCATCCAGAGATCCAATAAAAAGACATCCAACTCATCAAACTCTAGCATGAAGATAGAAACTATGGAGACAGATAGCACTGCCATTTCATGTGAGTTTACAGTTATATAATCTTTTAGTTTTTTAATATCCTTATGTATTATACGGATATTTTCTTCGGATCACTAGGTGCTTGATGGGGATGTTTCGGATTTTCATGTAACGATCTGCACTTTAATGATTGGCTGTCTTTAAGTTAATTAATCAGTTGGGAGAAACTAACTTTAGGATTAGTATCTTTTGTCACTTATTATGAGTATGGCATCTCTTTTAGTTTCAGCTATTACTGTTTAGTTTTGGAGGTTTACACATCAAGTATGTGCAAGATTTTGAATCCTATAGGTAGACACTGTTAGAGAGAGTACAATATTAAATTCAATATGTTTACATGGTGCTATGTCCAGTTTTGTCACGAGCTATTATTTTAAATAATATTGGTAATTTAAGTTTCTTTTACGAACATATCATGAACATGCAGGAGCCGTGGTTATATAATACTTTTTTATTTTTTAAAAATAAAAAAAATGTGTATTTCCTAGTTTAGTGCATTTGTCCAGATGTTTAGATCAATGCACTAAACTAGGAAATACACGTTTTGGAGGCTTAGATCAAAGTCGTGGTGAAAAAATACGTGTTGCCTGAAGTGCACATATTACTGATTTGTGTCCCAAGTCTCAACTCAATATTGGTTTCCATAACTTTGAAATGTTGTCGTTCCTTGGTTTTTGTCTGAAAGAAACTATTTACATTCTTTAAGAACTTCAGTTGACCAGTTTTGCTTAATGTTTATCATGTGTGAACCTACCTTGCTTATTAAATTATTCTTCAACTAATATAATTGCATGCAACCTACTGGTGGTCTTCTTGTTTATCTCGCATGTTAAAATATTTTTGAACTGCTACAATTACGATAAACAGCTCTGCAAAAGGACAACCTTGCTTCTGAAACTAAGGTGAGCCTGGTATTTCAATCTGAAAAGATATCTATTGACTAAGCTATTCCGGTCCTGATGATTGGGTACTATGGCAATGCAACAGAATCCAGAACCAACTTCAAAGAAAAACAGCGGTCTGCAAACTATTAGACTGTCAAAAAGTCAGCCAAAACAGAATATGTCGAAGTTAGGGTCTGCGAAAGCTGTCAAGCAGGATGGTGGTCATTCACAGGCGGCACAGGTAAGTTTTTGACTTGAAACTTGATTGCATTGAAACATCTGATCTAAAATTATATCGAATCAAAGAAATGAACTTTGGGTGCTACCAGTCCACCTTCCCATGATCACAAACTAATATGAACATAACTAACAAATTTATATAATTTGAAACCTATTTTTGCTTATCCTTATTTTGATATACCATAAAAGAATATTGTTTTGACAATTGCTTCTCATGTTCCAAATAACATGATGATATTTGCTTCGTCATTGTGTCATTAGACTTGAGATGCCGATTATGTTGAAAATTTTGTGTTCTTTCGGATCTATTGCCTTCATTTATTTAATTTCCCCATCTTTTATTGAGATGGTTGAAATGTTACTATTATTATTTTATTAATTTCATAGACAACAGAACTTTTTCTCCTTCATGACTGACACGAACAGTTTCTTTAATCGATGAAGCCTACAGCAAAAAATGGTGAATCAAATTCATTACCTAAGCCACCCAAGGCTGTCAGCAGGTCAATTCTGGATTCAAAGGAAGCAATAAAGCAGGATACATTTGGGAGAAATCGTGCAAAATCCGAATGTGGAAGCTCAAAACTTGGTACCGGAAATGAACAGAAGGCATTTACTTTTGGAACATGATTAGTATATAATTAAATCAATTAATAGTGTTTACGTTATTAATCATCTTGATATTGACAGTTTCAGAGAAGGTGGCTCAGCCACCAAAACCTTCCATCTTAAATGGTTCTCAAAGGCCTTTGCCAAAGCCTGCATTGATATCCAAATCTTCTTCATTGCGTTCTTCAATTACCAGCAGGGTGCAATCTACAAGGTCCCACACTTCAAGTAATAGTTACCATAGTATGTCCTCCAATCCCCCTGCAAAATCTTCACTAGCGGCAGTGAGAAGAAATCCAGTCAAGAGCAGCAGCTCCTTTTCAGCTTCATCCAGTCCTATCCCCAAAGTTCCATCTAGAGGGACATTGAGAAACAAACCATCACCATCTACTCTTTCGGCTTATGTGAAGTCAACTAAGATTTCCTCTGGTGTCTCACCAGCTAGTTCAATCAGTGAATGGTCGTCAGTATCATCTTCTTGTTCCGTAATTAACCAAAGATCTAGTAACTCAAGGACCAGTCTAGATACGGATTCTTGTAGATCGTTAAGCAGGGACACTATTCTTCGGGATCCAAGGAATCATTCTGCTAATCAACTAGCAAGTGGACAAGAAAATCATGAACTTGGTCTGCCTGTTAACAGTTCAACAAAATCCTCAGCGCGTGTGAGTGCCCTTCAGGCTCCGGTGAGACCATCAGGATTACGAATGCCATCCCCTAAAATTGGGTACTTCGACGGGGTTAGCATCAGTCTCTCTCTTATTTACTTTTTAATTGTAAATCCTCAACAATGGATGGTTCTTGTGCTTATGAATGAAAATGAGCTCAAATATTCGTTTAAAACAGGAATTGTTAAAGTGATTTGTGGAAGTGCATGTAATATACATTTGCAAAAAAATAGAATTTATTTCTAAAGTTCCTATTTCTTGGCAATGTTGGGAGTCCAATTTATCTTCCCTTTGCAGGTGAAATCATCAGTTTGTACCCCTAAGAGAACATTGCAATCTCCATCTAGCTTGCATACTGTGATTCCCAAGAGCGGATCTGCTGTCTGCAGTCCAAATCGAGGCTCAAACATCAAGCTGAAAAGTTACAAGACTTCAACAGCTAGAACAGTTAGTGCTGGGGCAAATATTACGCCTAATTCTCCAAAAGCCGTGATTACAACATCCTTCCATACTTGTGTTCTGACGGATGAAAAAGATTCTCCCACCTGGTCTATTAAAGGTAAAGATTATAAAACGGGAGAAAGTTGCTCAGAAGCACAGAAACAAGCGGTTGATGCTGGTGCAGGTTCAGGTGCAGTTGTCAATGAGAATTTAGCTGGCTTGAATAATGAAATTGGCTTCAAATCGAATAAAAATATGGAATTTGAGGGTGTCAAAATCCCTCTAGTTGAAGGTATCGATCCTTCAGGTTGTATTGGTTGGAGAGTGGGTGAAGGTGTAAGGGTCGAGCAGAATCACCCCGAGAATAAACCACATCAAACTTGCAATATTGGTGACAAGGAAAATCATCATGCTAAAGATCCAGGAGAGATGTTAAAAGGACTTACTCTAGATGTAAATCCCTATATACCTAGCTCAATGGCTGAAATTTTAAAGGAAATATCGGATTATGCTTCAATCTCACCTAAAACTGCCACCGAGTCCGCAGTTCCTAGATCCCCATTTGCTCCCAAGAATGGTTTCTGTGATAACGAATTAGTTCATGCATCTAAGGAATCTGCCGGCATGGTTGCAGATATAACAGCTTTTCTATTGCCTTCGGTCGAACACAACAGCTAATAATTGAAGTCAGCTGGATTCTTCCTTGGGGGTACAATACGTGTTAATGATTCTTGCAAAAATCAATTACATGAAATTTACTGTTTGATGTTATTTCACAATATATACTTTTAATGCCATCTTGTGAACTGTGATTGATGGGCATCATGCTTTGTGATGCATATGTAAACATATTATCCTCATCTAGAAAATCATGTTCAAAGTGTCATCTTCATGCATGAAACACCATTTTATCGAAAGATCTCGACTGCTCACCAATCCCGTAAAGAATACAAGAAACAAAATGAGTTAAATCTTATGAACCATATGAATTGCATTTGAAAGTAGCTCCACTTTTGTGTTTATGTTTTCGTCAATATGTTGGATTGAGGTACTTGAAACAAGCTGTCTGTTGAATTGGCATGTCTTTTACAATTTTTTTGAAAGATGAAAAATAATTTTTAGCTACTATTGAAAACAAAAATTGATATGTTATACCTGACTTTATCTATGCTATTCTGAGGCAGTGTATTTTAAAAAAAATGTATTTTTTAAATATTACGAACGCTACCTTAAAAAATGTTTTACCCATAAGATGAATCTGTCAATAAATTAAGGTTCATGTGCCAGAGCATCACTCGGATTTTCAGCGGGCAGCACTTGAATCTGTCAATAAATTACTCATAAAATTATATTGTTTTTCTGTTTGGAATTCACGAAGTGTGCATTTCTCCTGGGATCACAAGAATTTCCAACGCTTTTACCCGGTCGCGCCTCTAAATGCCTGTGAGCTCGTTTTACTTAAGTTTGAAACCATTTCAAATCTTATAAATTGCTTAAACTTTCTTGAGTTTCCAAGGGAGATGGAGCTGATGCATACTCAAAAAAGAATCCAAGTATAGTTTTTACATGTGATGATGCATTCAGCAACAACAAAAGCAAATCTTAACATGATTCAACCAATTCCTAGTAAAACAAAGGAGAGTTGTCATAGATCTGACGAAAAATCCGCACAATATGCACAAGAAATTAGCACCAGATAACTTTTACAGCAGCAGACATTACCAGAGAAATGAAGGCACAAGGAAGTTGAAAATTTAAAAGCCATCATTCTTTCATATTTTCATTTTCCAGCCAAAGTTCAAATAGCCAACACGGGAGATTCACAGAGCGTCAAAATGATTTACCCAACTTCAATAGCAGAAAATGGCTCATTAATTGGTCGGACTTTTCTTCAGAAGCTTCGAGAAATTTGGCCATCTCACAATGGTGGTAACATTGACAATGCCCAATCTGGTGTCCTGTTTAACCACAACACTTCTCCCGTCTCTTTGTGCTTGAAGTCAGGAGCTTTTGGATTCTTCTTGTTTGATCGGTTATCCCACCATTTATCTGGATTCTCCACCAAGTTCTTCCAAGAATCATCCCCCTTTTCCTCCCTTTTTCTTTCATCAGACCTGGGACCTGCTGGTTGTTTCTTAGCATAGATTGGTTTCACATCAAACTCCAATTTTCCAAGTCCAGCCAACACCCATTCTGGAGCCCCATTGATCCAAAGACTCTCACCAGTTGCCTTATGTTTAAAATCTGGGAATTTTTCTTTAACCAATCCATTAGATTTGTGCCCACGATAATCCCACCACTGCAAAGGATTTATAACAAGATCCCTCCAAGAATCCCCATCTTTATGTTTGCTAGCAGTCTCTCCACTCATCTCCTTTCCTGTATCCAGTTTAGAATTAGCTTTGGAGACCATTTCGCCTTTCTTTCCACCTTGCAAATATTGAACGGGTGTTGCTGCCTCCGAATAATCAAAAACTGGTGGTTTAACAAAATCCTGAGCAGAATTCCCAGAACCCCGTTCATTTTTCCACCCCAAACTCTTCATCTTCGAGTGTTCCAACGAGTCTCTCCACCCCGAATTTAGAGCCGCGTCACTATCACCCCCATCATCGCCACTTTCAGAAGAAATGTACACCTCTAACTTTTTAGCCTCTGGACTAAAAGGCTTATCAATTTCTACATCAGAAGTTGAGACTTCTTTGTTCTTCCTCGCATGATTCGAAATAGTCATTTTCAACCCCTCCACAAAGTTGAGATTTTCTGCCACAACATGAAACTTCCCAAGACTCTCGCTCAACACCAATCGCATTGGATCCACACTCAGCTGTCCAGAAACAAAAACACAATCATTCTCCTTCACATGACGAGCCACAACATGAGCCAAATCACCCTCAAACACAACAGGAATCAACAAAGAGTTCTTATCTTGCGAAATGACCGTAGCAGCCCAGTGTTTCCCATCAGAAGAGGACTCGAACTTCACAGGAATCTTCACACGACCAATTATATTAACCAAATTCGCAACCTTTGCTTGGTATGGAATATCTCTCGGCCGAGCCCAGAGAGTTAGTTCCTCCACTTGTTTCTTGACTCTCTGAGAAAAACTCGACGCTGGTTCAGAAGATTTCTGCGTTTTAGGCTTGCTAGATTGCTGTGTTTTCTGGGTGCTATCAGCAGTTTTGGTGGAATAGAGATTGGATTGTTGAATGGAAGTAATGTTGGTGGTGAAAAAGAGAGACTTTCTTGGTGAAGGAGAAGGGATATAAAGATAAGCCAATGATTTTGCTCTAGTTAAGAGATTCATGGCGAGAAGAAACTGTGGAGTTGGCAAAAACTCTGCAGAAATGCTACGGAAAATTTTGAAGGGATTGCTTGGTTAGGGTTTTGGGTTTTGGGGGGAAGGGAGAGCTGAAGCCCCAGTGGGTCAAACCCGAGTTTATGTAAATTTTTATCTAAAGTCGTGTTTCATTGCTTCTAGTATTGACGATTTTACCCGAAATAACAGAGTCAGCCAGGCGTTTCCTCTGCCCGACACCAAAAAAGCTAGATGTTTGATCTCACCCGGCACCAAGATCCGACCTTTCGTCTTTCTTGTCCATCCCGATAGATGTGCTACAATACCCACAAAACAGCGTCGACTCCGTCGCCTAAACCACCCTTGAAAGTAGTATCCCAAACCCGTGTAGATATCGAAGGATGGATCGATGAGGCCACTTCCTGCCACGGATTTCTCTAACGAAAATGCAAGAGACGCAAGGAAACAGGCGTCTTACAAGTTACAAGCGCTTGGATTGATGTGTTGGCCCTGAAACAAAAAATTGTATGGAAATACATTCAATATTAGGAAGACTTCTCGATGATTTCCATTTTAATTTAAAAAAAAGTGTTCAATCTGTTTATATTTGCAGAAAGACACCATCAACTACTGTTCATATAGCTATGTTCCCCATAATGGCTGATGCCAATAAGTTGGGATGGAGGTTCAAAATTTTAAAATGTAATTAGCGTTGTTACGAGAATCATGTATTCAAGTATCCCATCTCCTTTTCCCTTTGCTTGCTTTAAAAAATTGGTAGCAATAAAAAATTAAACTGACATGTTCAGAGGCTCTTTTTGTGTTGTAGTTTTCTCGTCTCTGTTGCGTGACTCTTTCGTTTTGACGTGGGATTTGTTGGTTGGAGAGTTGATACAGCATGAACACTTTGTTTTTCCTTAAAAAATGTATCCATGTCTTATTGTTGCTTGTCGAGATTTGAGAGGACGGGAAATGAAGGCCAATTCTTTGAATCACATTGAGGAGACAATCCTGGAAGAACTTTGGGCGTGAATTTTTGCAAATATCATAATGATTTTTAACAACGTAAATTCATCGTATGGAAAGCTTTTTGGCAATGGAAGAACTGCATTATTATTGGAGAAATTTTTTGATGTAAATTTATGATTATCTATTATAAATGATACAAACAAAGACTAATACAAACGTAACCAAACTGGACTGTAATAGCACAAAAAATGACAGGAAGCATATATAATTTTTTAAGTGAAACATCTAAACCAGTTTTTTAGCTATGAATTAATTTTGAAGTTTAACATAAAACTATTTAGAGTAAGTTTTTTGTAAGACGATTTCACGAATCTTTATCTGTGAGACGGGTCAATCCTACCGATTTTCACAATAAAAAGTAATACTCTTAGCATAAAAAATTAATATTTTTTCATGAATAACCCAAATAAAAGATCCGTCTCACAAAATACGACTCGTGAAACCGTCTCACACAAGTTTTTACTAACTATTTATTACATAATATTTGATTGAATATAGACTAGTTTAAAATCGAATCATTTATTTAAAAAAAATATTCGGATCAACTTTATTTAAAAAATATTCGGATCAACTGACTATGAGGCGGCATTAACGTCATATAAAAAATTAACAAAGTAACAAAAACTAAAATGCAAGAAAAAGCCTACCCCTTCAATCTCAATCCCCTCCTCCCACACCAGAACAAACCACGGATGGCACACGCATAAACACACAATACATAGGCATAGTAAGGAAACCCAAGAATCAATTCTATGCATTGGAAACTGCAGATTTCTGTGAATTCCATGCATTTTTAGTGTAAAGATGAAACCTTTGTCGATGGCAGTCTCGAGTCCAAGCAGGGCGGGTGCGGAAAACTTTCCTACGCCATTGATGAGGTTCTGGAAAAGCGATTTGGGAAGCAGAAGCAGCGTCAAGCCACGTACAAACCCGATGCTAATAGGCAAAAAGAACGCGGTTGGTGTGATTGAAACTACACAAGAGCCATCTTCTCCTAAAGTAACTTGTTTTGGCCAAGTTTCTGCTCGCCGCTCCGCCGCCAATGCGAAGGCCAAGACCACCGCAAGCCACCGTTCCTGGTGGCGGCTCAAGAAAACCTTATCTTGCAGCGAAGTTAGTTCAAGATTTGGCAGCTGGTTTTTGTTCTGTAAGTCTGGGTATTGCAAGAAATTGGATGCAAGAGAGGATTCTTTCACGGCTAATTCCAATCAGAAATGGCAAAAGAATGACAATGGTGCTTCCACGGACAAAACTGGTAATAATAGTTGTAGGAGCGAGAGTGAGGTTGACGGTGTAAAGTGTGAAAACCTTGGAGTTGGGATTCGAGAAAGTAAAGAAGATTTCGTTTTTTGCCCACCCAAAAATGCACTAATCTTGACTAGATGCAGATCTGCTCCTTACAGATATTCATCTTTGGCAGCAAGAATCTGGGGGTCACCATTTGAACCTACTGGAATACAAGAGGTCAAAACTGAAATTGAGGCAAAAACAGAGCAAGAATCTCATTCCTGTCCAGAGAATGCGGCGGAGGAATCAAGAATTAGCCCCGAAAACAGGATGAAGTTGGAAACTGAAAATGCAAATACAGAAAGTAATAATCAAGATTCGAAGACAACTGAAGGAGGTGAAGTAGTTCATCCTTTACTACTGACGAGATGTAAATCAGAACCAGCAAGAACAGGTGAGAGGCTTAATCCAGAGAGCAGTTTTGGTTGACATCGTAACTTTGAGTAATCAATAAATGGTTGGTTCTGCTTCTTTCCAAAAGAAAATAATGTAAATTGATGTTGTAGCTAATAATTTTTGGCTCCATTTTGGTGGAAGCACGGTCATGAGTAGGCCAAGTCATTGCTTCAAACACTTAATTTTTACAGAAAATTTAGGCAAAGATCGAATGAAAACTGGAAGACTTATTTCGTGAAGTCGTTCCATACCTGAAAGTTACATTCAGGTTGTGAAATGATCATCATGTTCATCATCCTAAAATTTCTGCGTGTTTTTCCATTTGTATTTAATTTTTTGTGCTGGTTTTTTTTTTTGAAAACGTGTCGCAATCACATTTACAAGACGACAAGCTATTGATTTTTTAAAATATTCGAGAATTCATTTAATCTTATATGATCTCTAAAAAATTATAAAAATAAATTATTAAAAAAATTACCCTCTCATCTGGGAATGTAAGAGGCGGACTAATAATCAACGATAGAGGCGGGTTACTTTTTGCCATAATGGTGATACCTTTTTTTCTGGTTGATTAAATTACGTTCAAAGGTTGATTATTAAATTAAGTTCAAACCAGTTTTCAGATAACTTCATCGCAGTAGGGCATACACAAATTATGTTCCAATCACTGTAACAGAATAATAGATTGAATTTGACGCCTTATTTTCTTAAATAAATTTAGTGGGTCTCATGTGAAACCGTCTCACGGATCTTAATATGTGAGACATGTAAACTCTATCCATATTCACAATAAAAAAATAATACTCTTAACATAAAAATAATATTTTTTTATGGATGACCCAAATAAAAAATTCGTCTCACAAATATGATCCGTGAGACCGTCTCACACAAGTTTTTGTCAAATAAATTTACGGTATCTTAGGATTCATGACTTTTTTCCCTCACTTACAAATGCATAAAACTCTCAAAATTATAATTATGAACATAACATAAAAACAATTTTATTTTTTTCTTCCTTATATTGTACAAGGATACTTTCATACAAAGATATTATGCTAAAATTAAAAATGAAAAAAAAAAAACGTATATGTTTTATGGTAGTTATATAACGATATTTTCCACTCAAATTACGTAAAAATCATGCATTATGATTATTATTTTTTAAACATGCACCACATAAATTTTTATGGATGAGAGAATTTTAGCTCCAAATCTGAAAATAGATAAGAGATCAACTCATTGATTTTTGAGTGGGTCTCATGTGAGACCGTCTCACGGTTTTTAATCTGTGAGACAGGTCAACTCTACCCATATTCACATTAAAAAGTAATACTTTTAGCATAAAAAATAATACTTTTTCATGGATGACCCAAATAAGATATATGTCTCACAAATACGATCCGTGAGACCGTCTCACACAAATTTTTGACTTGATTTTTATTGAGCGAGTTCAGCTTACCCGATAATCATAGGTCATTCGGCATTATGAAAATATGAACCTTTTTAAATTTTCATTGGAATAGTGAATTAGAATTGAAGTAGTAATTTATCCATCCATAGAAGAGAAAGTCACGGCACAGGTATCTAGATGAGAGGCAAAAGCTAAAAGATAAATCAATCTGTCCCTTGTGAGTTTGTACAGTGTGTGCGCGCACGTGCCTAAAGTAGTTCGGTTTCCCAACATAACTAAAACTCAAAATTCGAAAGAAAGGCAACAAGATGAACTAACGCAAACAACCTTCTTCCTTTTCAATCAATATGCAAAGCCGAGAGTCTAATTCTAATCTCAAGTGAAGTTCTATCCATGCTGGATGACAACGAAGGTCCTAAAACGATGCAATGATTTTTCGACAAAGTTTCTAACATTAGAAGTCTAAATAACAACTCGACTTCCTATGGGGTCCTCCAATGTTACCTCAATCTATTCTCCTGGAGCCGACACTCCTTGTTTCAGCCTTTCCTTCTTCATCTTCTTTTTTGAAACAGGCTTCTTTTTCTTCTGAGGGAGGTTTTTCTGGGCGTATGTGTAGAGAGCATAGTTTCCAATAAGGAATGCTACGAGCAGCCCACCTACGACAAGCAGGACAATTAAGCCTGGGTTGAATCCCTTGGCTTCAATGTCCTGGGCAACATTTTTCTGTTGAATCATAGAATGAGAAATAAAGAGCAATAAATAACAACCAAAATTTTGATATCTTATAACTGCCAAATTTACATTAAAATGAATGCAATGTGTGATTCAAGCAGAATCATGTTACAAGATTTCATGCTAACGGATATATTACATAACTGTGTTTAAATGAGCTT
This sequence comes from Primulina eburnea, assembly GCF_022965805.1. Classification (NCBI taxonomy): domain Eukaryota; kingdom Viridiplantae; phylum Streptophyta; class Magnoliopsida; order Lamiales; family Gesneriaceae; genus Primulina; species Primulina eburnea. Next base: position 1,785,281 of record NC_133102.1, on the reverse strand, counting down.
TAAGGAAGTGATGAGCACGATATGCAGATGCCACAACTACCAGGAAACTCTAGAAAGAGGTCTCAGTGCTCAAGTACGTTTAAAGACCACATAGATGGTAATCGTTCTCATCTGCTCACTTCCTGAGCCCAAAACAAATTGGACCATAATATTGTCAGCTTTATGCAAGATATATATTCATGCGGATGCTTTATGCATTACATTATTTATCTCAACGATATCAGCTGAGTCTGCCATCAGTAAAATAAAACCTAATAGTTGATGCTGCAGCATGAAATAAAAGGATGAAATCATTCTAGGTGTGACCATCAGTTTAAATTCAGCCACCTATCAGGTGATGGGGAGTAAGGACTGACAGACCACACGTCAACAAAACAATAAATGAATGGTTTAATACATGTAAAATTTTGAAGCATCCACCTTGAAGGCATCGATAAATGAAGTCGAGGCTTCCTAATCTCCTATAATAATTCGAAGATAGCTTCTATTTAATGCCAAAAAATCTACTTCCCTATCAAATGCAAGGGGTAAAGTTAGACAAAATCGAGAACGAGAAGCAATGGGGAAAAATAACAGTTAGCCTAAAAAATGCAAAACAAGATCATTCAAGCATACAAGGACGAACTTAAAATCAGATTTTAACTGAATCTGCAAAGCAAGTCACAGTGTCAGCCCGTCAGGATTTGATTCGTGCCATGGAAACAGATTCTAAAACATTGTTTTCTGCATATATAAAAGGATATCCAGGAATAATATTCAGAGTCACCAGACACAGGCTAATTATGTATGTTACATGCATGCTAGGCTGCTAGCAGTCACAGTCAATCACACACATATTATAGACTTGAAATAAATCCCACTAGACCAACAAAGCCATATCAATAAAACATGGGATATGAATATCAAACAAGCCATGCCAATGTCAGGAATGTGCATTGGATAAATTTAATATGAGTGTTTAATCTGAAGGATGGCAGCATAATGTTTATTTTACCGCCCATGCCTCCAGAGTACCATAAACCATCCAGACCGCATTCGTTACCAGATATAATGTTCGAGTAAAAAACGATTCTTTCTATATGTTCACAGAATGAGCCCAAGCATCTGTCGTTGAATTCTAGTCAATTCCTCAATGAGAACAAACTTTTTTCCTTCGGCAAACCAAAAACATGCAACAGAAATCTCACCTACCCATCAATTTCGACAGCAAATCCGAAAAACCGAAATAATTCAAGAAAATCCACCCAAGAACAGATATTTACATAAATAAATGTAGATAAATATATACAATATCCAATCCAACGAAAATCCACAGATCTTCGATCAAATCAACTCAATCAATTCCAAGAATAACAGATCTAGAAAGATGCGCAAAAATTTAGATGACTTTTGACCCCAAAAAAGGTACCATTCGATCAAAAGACGGAGGCACGCGATCGTCAAAATCTGGTTCGTAATCCATGGCCCTCTACGTTGACACTAACAAGTATCAAAGAAAAATAAGAGAAATAGATAAGATCGGACGGGAAAAACAGGAGAAACAAGTGCCGATCGGTCTTCAACTAAGCGCGTATTTCGGTATTTGTGGCAGAGTTTTTCTTTCGAAGTCCTCTACTTTTTAATATATTATGAAATGATCCACATGATATTAGCCCAAAACGAAAATTGACTCGTAAGCCCGATCTCAATACCAAGACAAAGCCCAATAATATTGGGCCTGGCTAGCTCGCTTTAAAGTACGCTTTAAAACAAAAAAATTTGTGTGGTTATAGACGTGCCACGTAGGCAGACGCTCACAGGTATGCAGGAAAAGAATGTGCAGGATATCATTGTTAATATATATATGTATATATATATATATATATATATATACACATATATATATATATCACATCGACATTCTTACTAAAAAGTTGGGAAATGTTTTTAAAAAGTTTAAATTTTATTTAATATTTTAGAGAATGACAAAAACTAAATATATAAAAATAACATAAAATTAAAAAATATAATCAAAGTTAAATGAAATGAAGGATATGATCAATGAATATATTTAAATGCATTTTTTTATTTCAAAAGATATCAGATTCAAATTTAAATTTCTAAAAAAATATTAAAAAGATTTCAAATTTAATTTATATTTATTTTCAAATATATTAATGTGATAGGTATAAATATTGAATACATTAATTAACACTTGTAATTATTTCTCTCGTTATATATATATATATATATATATATATATATATATATATATATATATATATATATATATATATATATATATATATATATAAAGTTTTGATATGTTTCACATCTTTCCTGAACATTTATGTGAATATGATGATGCGTTATTCACCTATTGTATGTGATGAAATATATAACAATTAACATCCGATAAATGAGTGTCATCTTATCGGTACTCATATAAATATGTATAGTGAGTTTGAAACATATCAAAAACTGTATTAAAATAATCAAACTTATTGTACTCTTTTCCCAACACATTATTTTCTTTCCTTTTTATTTGGTTGGTTCTTAGACTTCCATCACCATCTTTAAACCTCGGTTCATCATCACACCACTTTTCCAAAACTATAGACCATGACAACACAAAAGGTTTTATTAAACAGTTATATGAACCAAATTTTATAAAATGACTCGATCTGATTCATAAATAAATATTAATTTTTATATAAAAAAACATTACATTTCATTGTAAATACGAGATGACAAAATTCATCTAACAGACATATATCGATTAAACTATCTTATAGATTAATTGTGAGAGGCACATTTTTTACTCGACCAAATCCATAAAAAAATTATATAAAAGATATTAAATTTCAGTATATATATATGTATATGAATCAATTCCATCTCACTCACAAATTTTCCTGAATCATCTCACATGATTAGTACCCAAATAAATAAAGTATACAAAAGAATATCAGGCGAAATTCCATCGATTTTGTTGGCCTATACCCACATAAAACGCAGAGAAATCTGTATTTAATTCACAAATTTACAATTTCATTACAAAACAAGAAAACAAACCCTTGATCCACAAAAACATTTGCAAGAAGGCAGTCACAGATTTCATCAACAGCAGAATTTTGCGCAGACTCGAAAGAAAAACCCATTCGGATTATATGATCTCTGTATAGTTTTGACATTAGTGGTAGCAACGATTTTTTTTTAGGGGAGGAGGGTCTCGAGAGATGATGAACTCTGCGACGAGTAATAATATGATGTCTTCAGCATCCGCGTCCGGGAACAACGCACAGTCGCCGGGTTTGAAGACTTATTTCAAGACCCCAGAAGGCAAATACAAGCTTCAGTATGAGAAGACCCACCCAGCGATTGGTCAACAGTATTCCCAAGGAAAAACTGTCGTTCAGGTTTGTCGATTTCTGGCTCTTTAGGGTTTCAATTTTATATTTCCTTGTAAATTCTAAATTGTAAGCTTTATCAGTTTAGTATAGATTCTGGAATGGTTTAAGTAGCCCATATCCATATTCATCCTTTGAGTCTTCAAACGGTTGTACGTAAGATGCATACGTTGTGGGTGGAGATATGTATGATTGCTGTTATAATTCAAGTATTTTCCGATTAAGGTGTCTTAAAGTTCGATGCTTTTGACTTTTGGCTTGCGCGCAAGGTTAAAAAGTAAAGGCGTTACTGATATGATGTTGATGGTACTAGATTACTTGCTTTTTTATGAATGTGACTTGTAGGCAGTTTGAAACTGCTGAGCGAATATTTTCTCAAGGTTGTTGGTCAGGTTACGCTGGCTCACCTCAAGGATAAGCCAATGCAGACACCATCACAGTTATCCTCAAGTTTGGGTGTTAGCAGTGGCGTGAGGTCAGCGGCAGCAAGGTTATGGAGTGGTGGAAATGGAAGTAAGGCCCTTAGTTTTGTTGGAGCAAATGGAGGTAAGTCGGGCAGTGGCACTAGTAGTAGAATAGGATCGTTAGGTGCGTCAAGTTCGAATAATGTGGTTGGGAATTCAAACTTCGATGGTAAGGGGACTTACTTGGTGTTCAATGCCGGTGATTCAGTTTTCATCAGCGACTTGAATTCGCAGGATAAGGTAATTTGATGGTTTTCTGGTTTTTACTTTCAAGATCATAATGGTGTTAATTTTTCAGAGGTCTATTATTTTTTCACAGGATCCTATAAAGTGTATGCAGTTTAATAACGTATATCCGGTTTGTCATGCATATGACCCTAATGCAAAAGACGGGCATGATTTGCTTATTGGTTTAAGTACTGGAGATGGTGCGCCTTCTTCTCTCAGAACTTCTAATGGACTATCACGAATAGCGCACTTTTCATTGAATTAGATTTTGGTTTCAATGTTTTGTAGTTTATTCAGTGTCACTAAGAGAACAACTACAAGATGTTGGGAAGAAGCTTGTTGGGGCTCAACATTATAATAAAGATGGTTCTGTTAACAATAGGCAAGAACTTTGCTCTTGTTTTGATTCCCTTCCTCAGTTATACCTATGCATTAAATATCTTTCTGTGATTCTTGGAACAAATGTGGTTTTCACCTTGAGTTCATATGTTTTGAGATGTCACTTTCAGTTTATCATCCTCTACGGAAACATGCTTCATCCAAATTTCTTATTAACGGGATTCCTAAATCTTATTGTATTGTTCACATTATTAACTTGAACTAAGGCAGGTTTTATTCCAATTGCTTCTCGTGGATTGAATCTACTTTGTATGTTCCATATGGCCATCTGAGCGTGTGTTTGGGAATTTCCGAAATACTGATCTTATCTGATTTTTTTTTCAGTTTTCATTGTGGAATATAATGTGTAGGGCATATGTTGAAGTCTTGGAGATTTTCAGCTGATCTGTTACTCCTCTTTTTAACAGTCGTTGCACATGTGCTGCATGGATTCCCAACAGTGATGGCTCATTTGTGGTTGTTCACGCGGATGGAAATATGTATGTTTATGAAAAGGCAAGTTTTTAAATGAATAAAGTTCATTCTCTAAGTGGTTGCTGTGTGGAAATTTAAATATCCCGTTGTCCTTTTCAGAACAAAGATAGTTCTGGCGATCCTTCATTCCACGTGATCAAGGACCCGACTCAATTTTCTGTCTCACATGCACGCTACAGTAAGGTATTGACTATTATTAATCATGTTCTGTACTTTTTTTTTTTTTGCATTTCCACCTACTACCTACACTGATTTTCCAAATTTTTTTGAATTTCTTCATCCATTTATTGGGTAAAATGTGAAAAAGAAGTTGTTTTATGCCTTCTGTCAAAGGTTATCAATCTTATAATTCTTCATTAGTTTTGCCCTGAGCTGTGACTGCTTATATGGTTCACTGCAGAATCCTGTTGCTAGATGGCATATATCCCATTGTTCAATAAATGGCATTGCTTTTTCAAGTGATGGATCTTATGTAGCAACCGTCGGAAGGGATGGTACTGTCATTTTCTTACTTTGTTTGGATATTCTGAATTTTCAAGTGTGAAAACATGTCTCCAACCACTTGTCGAGTTTCTTCTTCATTTATAGGCTAAGTAAATTTAATGGTTGCAGGTTATCTTCGAGTCTTTGACTACAAAAATGAACAACTTATATGTGGTGGAAAAAGCTATTATGGTGCTTTACTATGTTGTGCTTGGAGGTGGGCATTGTTTCTAGTTTGAATTGTTATTCTTCGATTCCCTACAACACTGCTTCTGCAAGTATTCTATGTGGTCAATATTAAAAGAAAATGAAGTTACTAATGGCAAATGAAACAACAGTATGGATGGAAAATACATTTTGACCGGAGGTGAAGATGACCTAGTTCAAGTTTGGAGCATGGAAGATCGGAAGATTGTGGCATGGGGCGAGGGACACAACTCATGGGTGAGGGTTCTATGATTAACTATCCATTAAATAGTTATCTCCAGTTTATTTAAATAAATGATTTTCAACTTGTTCTGTTAAAATTTTGAACAGTGCTGAAAGCCATCTTTGATGTTGACTAAAAAAGTAATATTTATTGTGTTATTAAGATTCCAGATTATTATTTCTGCCGGAATAAACACTTGCATACTCTTTGAAACAACTAGACTCGAAGTAGTAGAAAGAGCAGTAGTACAAATAGCATAGATGAGTAGTTTTGTTTTATAGAAACTATATGAACACCTGGAACAGGATGTTGATGAGTTGTTATGAGCATAATTTCTTGTGGATGTTGATGACCTTTTAACATATGCTCTCGGCAATGGCAGGTTAGCGGTGTGTCATTTGATTCATATTGGTTGGCACCAAATTCTGATGGTGTAGCTGAAAATGTTGTATACCGTTTTGGCTCAGTTGGTCAGGTATCGAAGTTGAAATATTGCTTTGAGCATAATTAGTCAATTTGTGAATTAATGAATCGCGCATTCTTTGGTAACTTTCTCATCATACAACTGATGTGTTATAACAATGGTCCCTGTTCACCTTAATATTACAACAGAAGAACTTCAAAAAACCTCTCGAATGGTCAAAATGTCATCATATTCCTGGATTACTGGCTGTTATTCAATATTGATCTTACAACCACTTGTTCTTCCCCGAATTTCTATTTCTTCCTAACTATAATTTTGCATCTGCCGAGGAATGTCGGACATCTAACATGGATAAGGTACCAGTTGATTAGATTCCTGGACTAGTATTCTGATCTGACTTCCTTTTGTCTTTTTTCTTTTTGTACGTTCATCCTTGAAATCAAGAGATCACGTGATATATTAATATTTTATTCCACTAATTGCATGGTTAAGTAAATGCACCTCTGTGTAGTTTATGAGCTACAAACCAGATAGTTTACAGGTTTTTATAAATTTATCCAAATTCTAGTCCCATCAAGTTACCTTTTAGAAACAGATCAAGAGGATGCTATCTAATAGATCCGAAACCTTGAGGCTTTTCATTTCCATGAACGTTCTTTATTTATGTAAAGGATCATTTATGTGGGTTAGTGAAGAAGAAGAATCTTCTTTTGATAGATTTATTTGTCTCTCATGCCCATGATTACTTGCCATCTGTTTCTTCCCTCTTACCATCTCTATTTGTAACATATGAAAAACTTAATTTTTGTGCAGGACACACAATTACTTCTATGGGATCTTGAAATGGAGGAACTTGTGGTACCAGTGCGGCGTCCCCCTGGTGGGTCCCCCACTTTCGGTGCTGGAAGCCAGTCAGCTCACTGGGATGGTGCTTACCCTGTTGGCACCTTGCGACCTGCTCCAAGCATGAGAGACATCCCAAAACTCTCTCCACTAGTCGCTCATCGTGTTCACACAGAACCCCTTTCTGGTTTGATATTCACTCAAGAATCTGTTCTTACTTGCAGCCGGGATGGACACATAAAAATTTGGACGAGACCTGGTTCCCCTGAAAGCCAGTCGAACAACTCTGATTCCATCTTAACTGCAAGCTTGAAAGAAAAGCCATCAATATCATCGGGGAAAGTGGCAAGTCCTCATTTCAAACAATGACGATAATGATCAATCAATTTACAAAAAAGAAAGCAACCTGTGTGACGCTAATTGGATTGAGGAATGCGGCTGTTAGGATTCTTTGCAGAGTTCTTTTGTGGATTGACTGAGCATATGCGTTATTCATGTATGCTCTCAATAAAAACTAACAGATAATTATGAGCCAACCAATTAGCCCTGTAGTGTTGTAGCTGGTTTGAGTTAGGTTTTGGGTTCGAGTCTACCGGTGCATGAGATGATCATTGTATATGGGCTAAAATATCATTGGATTTTGTTTGAGATTGAGATAGAAAACACAAGCCTTTTGTAAGTATGAAAGGATGTCCAAGAAACATTATCGATGAAAAATAATAGAGTTATTACCTCTTTGAAATTTTACCCTTTTTGTCCCTGCACTCTGATTTGCTCTTGCCTCAGAACAGCTGTTGGTGATCCAGTTTTTTTTCCTTTAATTACTATTTTTTTTATGTTTTATGCTTCTGGGATTTTATCCACCATTAGTTTTTACCTCTTTGTTTCATTTTCAATTTTTGTAATGGAATATGTAAAGATTTTCGTCATCACCGAAGCATTTTTTAACAATCACACATCGATTGTCCGAAATGCTAATGATTTATAAATGATGATTGATGTATTGTATTGGAACCTCCAAGCTTTGGCTTACTCATTCCATGATAGACTCGATTTAGGTATCTCTTTGGACTGGGACTCAACAAATGACAAGTAGATATCCCTTATTAATTTTTTTTTTCAAAAAAAAAACAAATTTTGTATTATTTTTCTTTATTAAATAGAAAAAACTGAACGTTATATTATTTGTATCATAAAATTAAACACGTTTCATGATTTTGCTCTCTGATGGAGTCAATGAAGAGCAGGGCGATTAATGGCATAAAACTTAAAGTTCAATCAAATGCCAAAATCCTGCTGAATATTGAGATGATTACACATTAATTTATTAATGGGTTTGAGTCCAACAAGGCCACAGTAAAAATCAAAATGGAGATAACATGAACAGAGCTTGTCATCACTCACTAAGATCTGTGGTCCAGGGAAGAGGTTTCCAAGGTATATAATTGGTCTAGGACTGATACAGGTCAAAGAATACAATACAGTGCAAGGCAGCAAAGAGAAAATACATGGTTGCTTCATTCAAATCCCGCTTTGAATGTTTGTCCTCCAATGCTACCAGAGATTGCAACTCCTTTACTTTTTTATGAATCTGGACATTGTTTTTCAAGTATTCAAATCAGCTAGATATTGACTTCATAATATGGAAAAAATGATCCAACATTGATTTTGAATAGATACTGGAACATTATCAGCATCGCATCGTAAGCGAAAATATAGCAATTTGCTAAATACACGTTGCAGTTATATCTACAAGGTTCTAAACATCAAAATTATAATATGGATGAGAAAAACTGATGCAATTATCAACCATATCAGAAACACCAGTGTTAAACATTTTAAACTGCAAATATGTCAATTTTCATGTATTTCTAAATTTTATTGGTAAATACTTTTTAATGTACTGTAACTTTAAAATGTCTTTTCTGGGATATTTTGATGGTGCTTGAACAATGGAAAGGTTTGTACTGCATATGGGAGTTTTTGACCTTTTGCAAGAACAGTTTTTGTCCAAATTTCAGGGAAAAAAATGGACTAAATTGTGTCTGCCATGTTCCCGAACTACTTGCAAACTTTTATATCTTGTCGAATTATCATTTATCTTCTCTTATTCCTCGATTGGTGCATCAAAACCACTTTATTTGGTTCACACTGATGTTTGGGTTCCCTAAAAAATTACTAGTTTGACTTGTTAAAATAGTGGTTATTTTCATTAAAGATCACACTCAACTTTGCGTTAATTTTTAGATGATTGAAAAATCTGAAGTTGAATTTTTTTTCAAAAAGAACAATAATGTTTTCTATGCATGCCCAAAGAATTAATGAAGGGATGCTAATCTAACAGCATGTTATCTGATTAACAGGGTACCAACACATGTTTTGAAACATATAACACATCTGAAGAGTAAAAAAAAATGTTTCTCCTGAAAATAGAATCATTTCTGATTTGCCATTTAAGTTACTTGTCTGTCTCAGCACTGTTTTTGTCCATATATCAAGTCACTCGTGCTCTAAGCTGATCCTAGGGCCAAAACATGTATTTTTATTGGCTATGCTCCTAATAAAAAAGGAACCGGTGTTTGCAAACAAAAAATAGTTGTGATCCCAGGAAAGTGAATAAACAGTACAACGGGAATAGGTTAATGTTCCTTTGAGGGGTCTTGGAGGAAGAGACGTTGACATGAATCTCATTCTAGAAGCGCTTACAAGAAAGTTAATACAAACATATGTATCTACATGTGTGTGTCTATATATTTGTGTAAGCGAATACATATATACACATACAAACAAATATATCTATAGATATATGTACTTATACATGCATGTACTAATGTATAAATCTGTTGATACACGTAGTTATCTTCCCGTCTTGTGGTTTCCAATGAGTGATATCAAAAAAATAAGATGAAAAGAGGAGAACTGAGGAAGACATGAAATGACTTGTGGGGAAGGTGAAAATTAATCTTTCCCTATGGAAGTCCCCAAATAAATAAAACCAAATGACAAATTTCCACAATATAAAAGTGCATAAGGCCAGAGACGGATTGATATAAGGGCTGTACTGGGCTGTAGCCCACCCCATTTTCAAAAATTTAGCGACGGTTTTTCAAACCGTCGCTAATATTTGCGACGGTTTGTACAACCGTCGCCGATGGGGATCGGCGACTGTTTTAATTATACCGTCGCTACTAGCGACGGTTTATTCAAATGTGAATAAAAACAGTCGCTATTAGCGACGGTTTTTCAAAAAACAGTCGCTAATGGCGACGGTTGTTCCAAAAACCGTCGTACATCCGTCCAATCAAGTCCGGACCATTTATAAGGATGAGACCAAATACATTTTATTCTTGTTTAAGATTATAACTTGAACTATTTGAAAATGGAACATCAATCTGCTGCAAAGAATGGAAAAACATTGATATCTTCTTTCTTTAAGAAGAGAGATCGTCAAGCTAGTGAAGATACTTCAATTCCTACGGTCCTTACAATGCAACATCAATCCAGTGAAAGTCTTCTATTTCCCAATATCCAAATTCCTTCATGTTCCTCTCCTAGAGACGATCATCAGTCTTCGTCTACTTTTATTGAACGAGATCCGGGAAAAAGAAAACAGATATGTGAATATCATGTTAATGTACGAGATGAGATAAGACGTTCATATCTAAATATGGGGCCTTATCAACCAGATATGTTGGAGTAACCAGGTACGAAATTTGGAAGCCAGAATCGTCGTTTTCAGAAAAAATGGTTTCAGAAATTTTATTGGTTGGAGTATTCGCCTTCAACAAATAAGGCATATTGTTTCTATTGCTTTCTTTTCCTGAATGATGTTAATTCATCTAATATCTCGGCATTGGTCAATGAAGGATTTGACAATTGGAAAAGGGTAAACCAAGGAAAAACATGTGCTTTTCTTTCCCATATTGGTTCTGCAGCTTCTTCACCTCATACTATGTGTGAGAGAAGGGATGAAAATTTGATGAGGCCCTCACAGCATATTGATAAAGTGATGCATGCACAATCTAAAGAGGAAAAAGAGAAAAATCGTCTGCGTTTGAGCACCTCAATTGTAGCTGTTCGTTGGCTAGCACTTCAAGGTTGTGCTTTTAGAGGTAACGATGAATCTCTATGTTCATCTAATCGTGGAAATTTTCTTGAATTGGTGAAGGCTTTTGCAAAAATGAATATAGAAATTGATGAAGTTGTGCTTGAGAATGCTCCAAAAAATGCCCAATATATCGCTCCAGAAATTCAGAAAGAGATTTTACATATTATGGCCAATAGAGTACGAAAGATGGTTCGTGAAGAAGTTGGAGATAAATACTTTTGTATTCTTGTTGATGAAGCCCGAGATATATCTAAACGAGAGCAAATGGCCATTATATTGAGGTTTGTGAACAATCATGGGATTTTGACAGAAAGATTTTTTGCCATCAAAAGTGTTAGTGACACTACCTCAATGAATTTGAAAAATGAGATATCAAATGTTCTTGTTCATCATGATCTCCATGTTAAGAAAATCAGAGGCCAAGGATATGATGGTGCTAGCAATATGCGTGGAGCCTGGAATGGACTTCAAGCATTATTTTTCAAAGATTGTCCCTATGCATACTATGTCCACTGTTTTGCACATCGTTTACAACTGACATTGGTTTCTGCAGCTAAGGATGTTAGTGTTATTTGGGAATTCTTTTCTCATTTGGACAATATTGTTAATATTGTCACTTCTTCTACTAAGCGCATTGCTGAATTACATACTGCACAAAGAAATGAAATTGAGTATATGTTGTCAATTGGAGAACGTGATTCTGGAAGTGGTGCAAACCAGATTGGTAATTTGCAACGAGCAGGAGCTACTCGTTGGAGTTCTCACTATGATTCGGTAAAAAGCTTGATAGGTATGTACACTGCAACTTGCAAAGTTTTTGAAGTTCTCAGTGATCATTCTCCAAATGGAAGAGCTAAGGCTGAAGTTCGGGGGATTTACAGAAACATGGCAAGCTTTGAATTTGTGTTTATTTTGCACTTAATGCATAAAATTATGAGAACAACAGATACTCTTTGTCAAATTCTTCAAAAAAAATCTCAAGACATTTTGACTGCTATCACATTTGTCACTACTACAAAAACTTGCCTTCAAGAATTTAGAGAATGTGGGTGGAATGAATTTCTTCAGGAAGTTAAAGTTTTTTGCTCAAGAAATGAAATTGATGTGCCTGATCTTGATTGTCTATATAAGATTGGACGTTCCTGTCGGCAAACTACAATAGAACATCATTACCACTTTGATGTTTTTAATGCAGCAATAGATTTCATTTTGATGGAGTTAAATACTCGGTTCAATGAGTCATCGGTGGAACTTCTTTCTCTTAGTACAGCTTTAGATCCTAAAAATTCATTTGACTCATTTAACAGTGATGATATTTGCAAGCTTGCGAAGAAGTTTTATCCTGGAGATTTCACAGATCAAGAAATTGTTACTTTGGAGTATGAATTGATACATTATAAACTTGATGTGATGCAGAATTTAAAGGTTTCTACACTTGTTGAGTTGTGTCAGCAATTGACCGAGAGTGGACGGTCAAGTGTTTATGTTATGTTGACTAGATTGATTCATCTTGTTTTGACATTACCTGTGTCTACTGCCACTACTGAGCGAGCTTTTTCAGCAATGAAGCATGTGAAGACGGCACTTCGCAATAAAATGGAGGATGACTTTCTTGCCGATTGTTTGACACTCTATATTGAACGAGATTTAGCTAAACATATTGATGTAAATTCTATTATTGATGAATTTTATGTTTTAAAATCTCGTAGGGCACAACTTTGTTGAACGATATAATGTATTTTTTTTAATAATATATAACTTATCATATTGAGTTCAAGCCCCCCTCAACTTTTATTCCTGGATCCGTCCCTGCATAAGGCAAAATGTTTTTTGCGAACTTTTTGACATATGTATAGGGTTATAATATGCATTGATCTTAATATTTTTCAAATTCAGGAGGAACATGTTCTTTGATTTCACTACGCCCGGTTCAATCTACATGTGTCCAAAGAGAGTTAATGCACCTAGTACCCATAACTCTCATATTTTTTGGGAAGGAAATATGGTGTTGATGCATCTGCGAATCAACCAGGCATTTGTGGGAACGACTTTGATGTTAGATAGAGTTTGTTATATTTTTGTCAAGAGGTACATCCTCTCATATTTTTCATTTGGTTTTTATATACTGTAGAGATCAATGCTTAACCTTGTCGCAATGCATCTTTTTTCAAAAAGAAAACGACCGAATTTATATTTGACAACCCACCTCAGTTATGCCTCTGGTAAGTATTTCCCAACTCTTGAGCAACTTGGCTATCTCAGCAGCTGAAAGATCCCTGGACACATTTAACGCTCAATCTTTCAGAGTTTTTATACACAAATCTTAGTTATCCAATAAATATTTTTCATTTTGGTTTTTGTATACTGTAGAGATCAATGCTTAACCTTGTCGCAATGCATCTTTTTTCAAAAAGAAAACGACCGAATTTATATTTGACAACCCACCTCAGTTATGCCTCTGGTAAGTATTTCCCAACTCTTGAGCAACTTGGCTATCTCAGCAGCTGAAAGATCCCTGGACACATTTAACGCTCAATCTTTCAGAGTTTTTATACACAAATCTTAGTTATCCAATAAATATTTTTCATTTTGGTTTTTGTATACTGTAGAGATCAATGCTTAACCTTGTCGCAATGCATCTTTTTTCAAAAAGAAAACGACCGAATTTATATTTGAAAACCCACCTCAGTTATGCCTCTGGTAAGTATTTCCCAACTCTTGAGCAACTTGGCCATCTCAGCAGCTGAAAGATCCCTGGACACATTTAACGCTCAATCTTTCAGAGTTTTTATACACAAATCTTAATTATCCAATAAATAACTAATAAATCTCCTCACACCAGTAACAAGGGCATTTTCTTGAACTCCTACTTTACCCATGTTCAAGGACAATCAATCAGTTATAGGACAACTATTTGAACACAAAACATGAAAAGCTACCTAACTATCTGAATTATGCGATGAACACAAGTACACAACCTCCTTTTTGCAAGCAGGAAAGCAAATGCTCATTATGAGATGACTCGCGATTATTTTTTGTCAATCGAAATTGGTCAGAAGCCTTGCTGCTGTGTACCTCACGTTCAAGTATCTCACAGTACAGATCTAACAGGGCGATTTTCTGACACTTTCCAACTTCATACAAGCACTGCAAAAATGTTCATCCATCAAATCACAAAACTCTCTGTTGTTTAGTTTAATTAATAGTTTTTACGTATAAACTGTGAAAAAGGAGAACACATGGATAGATGTTTCGCATGGTAGAAAATCAGAAAAGACATACCATGCTGTACACCACATAATAATCATGCAAAGAGCCTAAACGAACGAGAATGAAATTTAAAATATGAAATAGTTTCACCAGCAAAAAATGTTAGTTACTTTATAAAACTGTAACAACTTATCCGCGAACATAGTAATTTTATACCCAATAAATCTATATTATCAAGGTCTATGAAACTCTGAACTGGATTGCTTTGGATCTTACCAAGACCATAGAGTTCCATAGATTACAAAATTCTTTTATTTTGGACCAACCAAAGACCCAGATGTCATTGCTAGAGCTAGACTGACAAAATCTTTAGAAAAAGAGTAATTTAGTCTCAGAAATTAAACAAGAATGTATTATCTTTATTATTTTAAAAATACTGGTGGTGGCATAATTATACCTCTTTAGTTAAGGAAGATGTGTGGATTCAAATTCACGTTAAAAGACACCCCCACCCCCAAATTATATTCAAAAAATTATAAGCCCAAACAATTTTTTTCCAAAACCTCTGGATGGACGGAAGATCCAAAGCTTGCTGGACCACAGTTTCTTGGGACAAAATACTTCCACAGTTCCACCTCCAAAGCCATGCAATGGGTTCAAATGCAATTCTAAACAGAGTAAACATCTTTTGGTCACAGAAATAGGAAGCAAATATAGGATACAAATCACATGACAATGCACATCATTTAGGAGTATTTTCACAATAAAGTATATAAGTTTATAATCACATTGAACTATCATTACCAGGAGAAACCACATGGCAGAAAGAAGGGAAGTCAGAAAACAAATTTGATAGAAATATATCTTGTCTCGGTGTCCTCATCAGCTATTTTGTAAATAAGCTTAGATGTTCTGCGTAAATTTTCTGGACATAGAATCTGGAAACACACGACACAGCAGACAAATTTAGTGAAACTGACATGTTAAACATAAAACAGTCACCATAAAAACATATATAAAGATGCAACAAAACTGACTATATTTCTATTGTATTAACCTTCAGAGCTCTAACAAATAAGTTCAGTGTTCCATCATGGTGTAAGAAGCAGCTTCTCAGGAAACTCATCACTTGCTTCCCAACGCTGAAACTGCTGGAATATTTCAGAAGAACTGCCTCTATAATTGCATCCATCCTTTCACTGTTCATAACATAATAAACTGATCTTAAGGGCGACCATAAATCTCAGAAGATGCACAATAGTATGTAACAAGAATGATAATACAAAATATATACAATTTCAACAATGAGATGCAACCTATCTTAAAGGCCGAAAAAAATGAAAAAGACACATGATAAAAGGATATTGACCTCACCGAGTTTAACCTAAAGACATCAAGGTTATATTCAAAATCTTTGACGTCAGCAACCTAATAACTTCTTCAATTTGCCATGCCAAGGCACTCAATAAATTATTTTCCATGCTATATAATGCAAGATGGTGTCTACAGGGAACAACAATGAGCAATCAGCTACTTGTTGTGCAGCTATAATGATCCTTCATATCTTCCATTTTTAAGCAAGAGTATATCTTACATTTTTCTTTAAACAATTTGTGCTTGTTTCAAAATTTATTATTACATAATCTCAGATGAAGAGCAATAAAGGGATATGAAGTAAACAGTAGTGGACGACGTGCCAATGAAAACATAAGCATCTGGATTATGGAATGAAAGGCAGTGAAATTGGATTCACGTTTACCATAAATATCAAGATATTTCTCATCAGTACAAGGTTTACGAAAAAACCACAATTTTTTTGGCTGGATTGTTTGAAATAGCAGTTCAATTGACTTCAAATTATATATGAAAAAAGGCATAGACAGCTTAAGAGTAAATTATCTGATCGCAGAAGTGAATGTATCATTTATGAATAAGATAACATTGCTAGGCAAAGTTATGACAACCATGATAAATTGTCTCAATAAAGTTTTGAGACAACCACCAACCCCATTCTTGGCTGAGAAATCCAATGATGCGAGGTTAGCAACATGACATCCACGGGTCCTCAAATGTACATCAAAATCAACAAATGTAATTATATCATCAATGAATTCCATGTTTTCTGCAAAACCCACCGATAATATCACCAGTTTTCAGTTAATACAACAATATTAAAAAGGGAAAAGGAAATTTACAGGGAGGAAGGTACTTGCTCGTGAAGACCAGGGCAGTAAATAGTTTCTTGGGTGCAACAGCAGAATCCAAGGACAAACTATTCAAAACTGGGTAGTGAATAATTTTCTGAATAGTGCTAATGGGATCAAACCAGCAACCGCAAATTGCATCGAAGGACTTACGAACCCACTCATCAATCTTTTCATATACACGGGCATTTATATTTCTCAAAACTTCCTGGATTCAATGTTCACGTTTTTAGATCGAAAAGCCAATACCAAACAGAGTGTGCAGATTTACCAAAGAAAATCAATAGAAGCATTGAAGAAAGACCAAATAAAATCACCGTGATGGAGGACTCAATCTTCAACCAAAGAAATAGAAAATCCTTTAATCGCACGTTATCATCATATCCCTCGCGAGACATCTTTCTCATCGGCATCGGAAGTTTTGGAGGATAAATCGATTCTTCTACGGATTTTTACAGTTGATTTGCCGCACGTGAAAACAAAGAATGGCTGTGGCATTCGTATCAATGTTTTTGAATTCATTTATATCCTTCAGAAAAAATGGTGATTAAACAAAGGCAGAGGCAAAAACTCGTAGTTTTTATGTATGCTGTGGGAAAAGTACCTGTAGATTATTATCCGCGGAGGAAATAGGCGATGTGACCAAAGGATCGCCCGCCGGCGACATTTCGGACAGATTTTCCGAGACAGAGGCCGCTACCAACCATCTCTTGCAGCCAACCCTTGGGCTTGTTTCTTGTTTTGGCGGGAAACATACGGAGAGAGTATGCAGAGATTGTCGACAACATTCTTAACGCATTCCTTTTAAATTCCTAACTACCAACGGTACATTATATTCTCTCTCATTCGACATTACTTATACTGCATTTTAGTATATAGTATCATTATTATTATTATTATTATTATTATTATACTGCATTTTAGTATATAATATCATGGTAAAAACTTGTGTGAGACGGTCTCACGGATCGTATTTATGAGACGGATCTCTTATTTAGGTCACCCATGAAAAAATATTACTTTTTATACTAAGAGTATTACTTTTTACTATGAATATGAGTAAGATTGACCCGTCTCACAGATTATGATCCGTGAGACGACCCGTCTCGCAGATTATGATCCGTGAGACGACTTTACAAGAGACTTACTCTAATATTATTATTATTATTATTATTATTATATTATAATGTATAGTACAAATCTCCCTGGTCTTGCTCGTATGTGGAGCACACAAGTCGAAGTTATTGCGTAATTTATCTATAAAAAAAATACCATTGACCATCGAGGCTATTATTAGAATTATTAATAAAAGCATTGGCAATTGATGAATAATGAAATGAATAGAAAAGGAAAAGGGATGCTTGAATTGCGACGGTCGATATTATTGGGTAAAAGTAAAAAAAAAACAACACAAATCTTCCCAGTAACATACTCTAATTTTTGTTTGGTGGAAAAAAAAATCATATACAATAGAGGGTTCAAGCGGCCGGATCCGGTTGTTGGATGACAGAACAATTTTCATCATCGGAATCTTCTTCTGTAATGGTCTCCAGGGTGGGGGAATTGGAGGGCTTTAGAGGAACAATGTAAAGGGCTGGTGCCACCTCAATCCAACAACTCAATGATCCAAACACGACCTGAGGCGACCTAGTCGTCATCGTCTATTGAGAATAAGAAAGAAGATTAGATAAAGAGGTAAGGGAGGAATTGATTGTGTGCATAAGAAGAGAAGAGCGGGAGCTGGGGTTGAGAAAGTTGGGTGAATTCAACTTATTTTATAGGAGGAGAATGCAGTGGAAAGAACACGGAAAGTGGTGAGTTGAACGTGGAAAATGTGAAAAATTGTTGCTTGTTTTTTTGGGAGATTTGGACCCGCCACCAGCCATCCGCGCAATTTTTGTATATATATATATATATATATATATATATATATATATATATATATATATATATATACTTGTATTTTTGGCTCATGTTGTTTGTTGCTTTGTGCAGCAACATGCATTAATAATGGCAAAAAGCTTTGGTGTGGAGTCGATCCACATTTAAAAATGGTTTCCTTGCATTTTTTGGAACCGCTCGACTCCACGGTCCAACCTCACCTACAAGGTTTTTTTTTCACGAAACACTAAATTTTAATTGATTTAACAATAATTTACTACCATGCATTTTAAAGAAGGCTTTTACAACATTTTGTAAGTGGTCTAAAAACATGGATCAAAGAAACCCAAAAATACATTTGACATTTTCACCATTTTGCAAGTGCAGAAATTGGAGCATTTCCTTTCCAACCCATAAACTCCATTTTTCATTCTCTATCTTCGAGTATGTTTGGTATGAGTGATAAGCAAAGGATATATTGTTAAACTCATGTTTGTCTCATTTTTTATTGGTTCAATTAATCAAGAAAGTCATGATAAAAAAAAACTTATTCGGGTGAAAAGACATTTCATTGTTTTGGGAGGATTGAGAATCCAATTATATATCCTTACCTTAGTTTTGTCATCAATCCAATTAATTATCCTATCATACAAACCAAACATAGCTTAAGATATCTATTTAAAAAAAATTCCGATCCATAACTTCTAATTATTACAAAATACTCCATTTTTCAAATTTTTTTCCATTTTCAAGCATTATATATATATATATATATATATTTAGATAATATATTGTTAAACCGATCTTTATTCCATAAATGTTTGAAATAAATTATATAAAAATATTAAATAATTATGTACTGTATCATCAAACATAACGCAATTAAACTTGTACTTGACTCGATTTTATACAGTTATTTTTATTTGGTGTTTATTATAAATAGTAAAAATTACAATTAATTAATAAAAAATAAAACACTTTTAAAAAATAGTACTAAAATTAATTCAAAAATTTTAAAAATATAATGAACCAAAAAATAAATACAAAAGTACAAAAAGGCCATAGCATAATTTCCGAGGATGACATTTTCGTAATTTATGTCGTCCTCCAAAACAGAGAATGAAAATGGAGGTGGAGGTGGAGATGGAGGGAGCATGTTCCCTCCTCTCCTCTATTTTGGAATAATCCTCTTAAGACCAAGATCCAGCAAGAGAGAACCATCGGCGGTACAAAGGTGTGTGGAGGAGAGCACAAGCAAAAGTACTTGCTCATTCTGGTAACGAAATATTGCAAAACCCGAACCATGAAAATGGTTGATTCGTGTATAGCATAGCATAGTAAAGATATATAAACAACGTTGTTGGTACAAAAACAGTAACATGCATCTGAATATAAGAAAATGAATACCATTCATTTGACAATTGATCGATTTCATACACCAAGTAGTAAGAAAACTTGGAACCCATAAAAATTGGCTACGATATACAGGTATGTAACAGAAATTTATTTTAAAAAAGCAATGAAAAAGGATACAATGATTATTGATTTCAGAACCATAACGAGTGCAAAAAAGAAATTTGCAATCCAACAAAGTCAACCAATTCAATCATTCCAGTAGCTGCAAAAAGCACAGTTGCAGTAAGATTTCTCAATTCAACGCAGCAAATCAATCTACACATACAAACCATTCGAAAGCTTAAACCCTGGCAACAACTAATCAAAGCTGAACAATAGATAATGAGAACCATTAATCCATTATCGAGAATAAAGGCAAGTTCCATTTAATTTAAGCAGCTTTAGACGAGCTAACAATCGTTTAACACATACTAAATTGAAAAGGGAAAAAAATAAATGATACAAAATCAAGAGTAACGAACCCCGTATAGGTTCGGCAGCTTCGAATGACAAAATCTCCCCGCACCTCAATCCAGTGGAATCTCGACATCCCCATCGGAAATCTCCTGCTGAAGATCCTTAGGATCCTTTCCATCCACCGTACATCCAACGGAAACACATGTCCCCAGTATCTCCTTTACTGTGCCACTCAAATCCTTAGCCATGGAGCGTGACCTCATTACTTTGGCAATCTCGATGACGTCATCGAGAGAGATGTTGCCGTTGTGCTTGATGTTCTTCGTCTTCTTGCGATCGCGTTCCGGTTCCTTGAGCGCCTTGATGACGAGTGCGGCGGCGGATGGGACGACGGTAACCTTTGCCTGTCGATTCTGGACAGTGAGCTTAACGGTGACGCGAAGGCCCTTCCAGTCTTTGGCAGTTTCCTTCGCGATATCCTCACCGATCTTCTTGGGAGAGAGACCGAGGGGACCGATCTTAGGTGCGAGGGAGCTGGCCGCCCCGACCTCACCGCCGGTAACCCGGACAAACACGTCCACTACCTGGCTCGGGTCGAACTTCGGCGGCATTTTGGGGGATCCCGTAAATCAGAGTTCGAGTACGGGTCCCCTAGGGTTTTGTGGGGAAGAGAGAAAATGAGCCAATTTATAGCTTGGGCCTGTTTTGTATTGTTGGTGTAGTGGGTTGGGCTTTAGCTTTTATACCGGAAAACGAGTCTCTTCAATGTCTTGCTAATTTATGTTTAGTCAGCACAAATATTCTCGTTAAATCGTCTTGACGTATTAATTTTATAAAATAGGTCTTTTACTCCATTAGACATATGAAAAATATGATTTTCTATGCTAATCGTATTAATATCTATTTTATATAGGGATTGAATCGATTTGTCTCAGGACTATTTTCTAACAATTAGGGGTGGACGTTGAGTTGAATACCAAATATTCGGTTTTTGCACGTCGTGTACCTAGAAATTTGGGTAATTCTTTTTACTATCCGAATTAGATCCGGGAAAAAATACCAGAAAAAAGTCAAGTAGTCCAAATTTCAGGCTTTTTCTAGCTAAAAAAAGTTGCATTTTTTTCTTTCATTTTTTTAAAGCAAACAAAGTTCAATGTTTTGTCATGCCTACCTACTGCCATCATGAACCACTTTAAATAATAATCTATCATTAATCCATTTTCGGGAAATTGAAATTATTTTGTCATATTGTCATTCAATTTATGCAAATTCATATTTATATATAATATTTGCTCAATATTATTTTACTATCCACAAAGTATAATTATAAAGAAATTAAATTTAAATTTCACAATCTTGAATTCATCCCTTAATTGATTAATTTTCGTATTAGATCTTAAAAACAATTAGGACCCATACGTCGGGTACTCAAACCCGATTATACACACCCAACTAACATACTATTGGGTTCGGGTGTAAAATATGAGTGGGTTCAGGTACCCGAACCCGACATTTTCAAAAATTGCTCATTTTCAAAAATTACTCGATCCAATTGGGTTGGGTCGGGCACCCAGAACAACAATATTCAACTACCGTTTCATTTTTTCAGATAGTTTTATCAACAAGTAATTTAATTAATTGATACCTATAATAATTTCAAGAATAAGTCTCCGGTAACTAATGAGAGAATTTCATCGATTTATATCCGTAAAACAGGTCGAAATGTTTCATATTTATAATAAAAATAATATTTTAAATATAAAAATTAATACTTTTATTAAGTTGGGTAAAAAAAATACAAAAATGATCACAAAATCATGTAATAAATTTACGTGTAATGTCAATCATAACTACCGAGAAATTTTGATAGAATGACAAATAAACCCATGCTCCGCTCATACTATATAAAGCGGTTCTGTCGTGTGTCACACATTTAAACTTCTCCATTCAATCATTTTCCTCCCCAATGGCAGCTGAGAGGAGCCACCGCTATCTTGGCAGCGGCGTCGACCAGCTCAACCCTGCATCGGGCGGAGATCAATTCGAATTCGACGAAGCTGACATCTGGAAAGTCGGAGAAATCATTCTACCCGAAGGCGGCAAAACTGTACTTTCAAGCTCGCGTACACTTCGAATACCGGCGAGGAGGCGTGTTGATGTGGATCGGTTGCCCGTAGGATCGAAATCTCTGCCAGTAAATATCCCGAACTGGTTCAAAATCGTCCATAGCGAGTGTATAACCCGCGCCAGTGATCGGGGAGGAGATCGCGAAGGCGACGAGGAAGGCGGAAACGATCACAAAATACCTCCACACGAGTATTTGGCAAGGACAAGAGTCGCTTCCATGTCCGTGCAGGAAGGGGTGGGCAGGACGTTGAAAGGGAGGGATTTGAGTAACTTGCGAAATGCGGTTCTGAAGAAAACCGGCATTGAAGACTAAGGTGAGTGGTGGTGAACAAATGATTGAATCTTGGGCTAACCTTCATTTCAAGATTTTAATTTAATATATAAACAGTTTCATCAACTTGTTTTGTATAATTCCATACCATTGTAAAATGAGATTGATTACGTTTCTTGTTATGGCTATAGCATATAGAAGTCAACTTCAGATTGGTAGATTGGTTTTTTTAAAAAAGAAATAGAAAATCGTTTTGAGGATAAAATAATGGTAAAAATAATTATCTTATTGCACTCTTGGATCGCTCATTTGTCCATTTAGAAACTTTAAATTTAAATTTTCATGAATAAAAATTAAACCTAAAATACACAAAACTCAAAAAAAAATATTTTATTCGATATACCGAAAAAATTTCGGTATACGTTCGGTATACCCACATTTTTTCGTTATACCGACAAAATTTTCGGTGTCTATACGGTATCCAGTATCAACTTTTTTTACATCGAAAATTCGGTATACCGACCGAATGTGCGGACGGTATACCGAATTTCCGATATCGATATCGGTATGAAAAAATTTCATACCGATATTTACGGTACGGTATATGGTATCGTAGTTCGACATCTATCCAGGTCACAGGGGAGGTGCTAAGGCACCTCTAGAGTGCCGCCTGTTATTCACATGAGGTGCTTAAGCGCCTTTTCTATGTCCTGTAATTTTTTAGGGTCGTGAGAGAGGCGCCTAGATGTTTGACTGGTGTTGATTATCAAAAATTATGAATTTTAGTGGATTTTTGTCACCAAAATGTGTCTCTTTTATCATATTCTCGACATTTGTGACTAAAATATCAATAAATATGAATAAACTAACTTAATGAGAGATAACATAACACTAAATTTGAGAGGAAAACAAATAAAAATTATTTGTTATTCGTTTTTAATTTTTTCAGTAATAATGATAAATTCTAACCTAAAAAGATATAAAATCTTGAAATTTGATTTTTTAAGTTACGACGCTTCGAATTTATGAAGTTATGCTTACCCAATTTTGTTTGGAGGAGCTTTTGACTACTGAGATTGAACTTATTTTTTAGAACAACATATATTTTTACTAAAATAAGAAACGAGGAAATTATGGTTTCAATTATTTCAGGAATAAAAAGTAAAAATGAATGAGAAAATCAAAATCGGTTCTGATTCAACTAGCTTAGCAATGCGGAAATAGAACTGAAATTTGGAAAGTATGATTTTGATGGCGTTTTTTAAAGTAAAATCAGTGAGAATGGCGAAGGTGATTCTTAAGTTAGGAAACGAAAATGAAAGGATAATATAAAATATATCAACACTTGTTTTTATTGCTCAAGAATTCTATCCTTGTAAATTCCACAAACCAACAAATTTGTCAATGGAGTGCAAGACTAACCAAAATGATTAATTAGTCATTAATGATATTAATTATTCTTCTCGCACTCGTATTTCATCTGTATTTTTTGGTTCATTCAATTAAATGTTGTAATAAGAACATATTTTAATAAATTTATTATTCACTTATAACTATCATTTTCCATATTTATTTTTCCTAATTAGATTTATAATGAAATATAACATAGATTATTTATGCATGCTCATTTTTGTATGCATTGATTGCAAATAATTATAGATCATTAGATGTAATATGAGAGTATATTCTGGGGTATTTTATTTTTTAACCGCGGTCAACTATTTTTTTTTAAGAAAATGACCTCCTCAAGTATGTTTCAAATACACTTGAGGACGATATTTTTCTTAAAAAAAGTTGACCGAGGTTATCTACCCAATTTCTTCGAATATTATAATATAATATATGATAACTTATGCTAGGTATATCAGAGCAATTTTTACTTATTTATATTCTTTTGAATAGATGTTAAAATATTTCGTGAAAAGTTTACAATTATTAATTTTAGAACTTATCCGTGAGATAGATTAACTAGATTAAAATTTTTTTATAACTCGAATGGAATCGAATATCAGTTTACAAAATTGAATGATAACATAATTTCATAAAAAAAAATATGAAATTATTGAGTGAAAATCCATACGTACGTATGACGCTTATAAATTTCGAAATTTGGTCCGACTCTCAAAAAAAAAAATAGTATAAAAGAAGAGAGCTCCATCCCTCCCAAGCGTGCCAGTGCCACTGCACAAGAATCGGAGTTTGGTTTGGGCCAGATTGTTGTGGAAAAAATAATAGTGGAAAAAAAAGGTTTGAGCAAATGGGGAGAGCGCAGAGGAGACAAATTTTAAAAACTTTAGGGTTCGTAATGCTTTTGGGAATTGCCGTTTACTTCATGCTTTGGACTGTCGATTATCGTAACTCCTCTCGTGATACTGAATTACTGAGGTATGTGATATTCCTAGTTTTCGAGTTAATTATCACTTTTATTTCATATCAATTTGCTATTTTGATTGTCGATTTGATCGACTGATTGATTAATTTATAGAATTGATGCAAATATTTCATGCGGGAAATCGATATACCTGTTTGGACAATCGAGCACAATGAACAGAGTTGTATTGATTATTAATCTAAGTAGAAGATCAAAGTTTGTTTACCTGAAAAAATGGGACACTTAATTCAGCTCACAGTTGTTTTTGTTTTTGTTTTTTTTCCCGGAATGGGTCAGTAGGAATAAAGTTCTTTTTTCTTTTGAGGCATTTTTTATATACAAACTGTGAAATAATAATGGTGGTATGGTATTGATTGGTAAGACATGATTTCTAGTATCAAAAGTGTTTCCTTATAAGAGTACCCATTTAATTTTGTTAGGAGACAATTTGATCTTGCTAACAGAGAAGCGATGGATGAATCTGCAGAGTGGAGACGGAGATATGATGCTGAGGTAGAGAAGGCTGGTAGGTGCTCCAAGAAGCTGAATGAAGTAAGTGCCCTTGTTATTGTTCCTGTCTCAGAGTAAATGTTAGTTTCGAAGTTGGAGTTGCTCTAGGAGACTGTTGCTTGTATTTTTGACATATTTGAGTTAACAGTAAGATTTATTTGTGAAAATGGCGATAGCAACACCTTCCCTTCTGTTGCCATGTTTAGGATGGCTGATAATTTGTTCACACTATGTTATTCGATTGACCTTTGAGTTTTATCTTCACGACACATTAATTCTATGTTTGTGTTTGTAAAGCTTCAAAGGTCTAATGGAGAATCGGGTGAAGTATCCAGAACTCTGAAGGAGAAAATGGAGTTTCTGCAAAAGGTATGTTACATAAAAATATCATCGTGACATTTACTTTTTAGCTAATTGCTTTGCGTTATTAGGAAAACATGGATTTACTTGAACGGGTCGAGTTAATGAAACAAGAGCTTGAAGCTGAGAAGTTGAGATGTAGCGTGCAATAGATGATGATGTTTGTTGCATGGTGGACATATTAGTAGCAGCTGATTTCGGATATGGATCACAACAGACATGGCATGAAACCTCAGACGATACACTATGTTTAGTGGTGAATTCCGAGGAGAGGCCCTCCAACTAAAAAACTTTCGTTCTTTGATCTTTCTTTGAATGGATTGAGAATTGGATTTAGTCTCCGACTTGTGAATTGTATACTTGCCGACCAGAATTCTGGGTTATGGACTTTTCAACGGATGTGTGTAATTATGCCCCAAACATCTCACCTTCGTCTTTTTGAAATTTTACCCATAAACGTTGGATCCCAGTTTTAAAATTCTACACAAGCTCAGAAACAAATCAAATGTATCTATTGAGGAAAAAAAACCTAATGTAATCCACATGCAATTTAAGAGAGAGATATTCATCTTCCAAAGTCAACACAGGCACATATGGCCGTCCTCCAATTTGTTTTCCCCATCCGAGTCTTAGACAAGTAGTTCCACCTATATACCTCCCCTCAAGGAACAAGAGCAGTGTGGACTCCTTTTGGATGTTATAGTCTGCAAGTGTCCTGCAATCCTCAAGTTGTTTACCAGCAAAGATCAATCTCTGCTGGTCTGGAGGAATACCTTGTCTTGAATTTTTGCCTTGACATTGTCGATTGTCTCTGAGCTTTCCACCTCAAGAGTGATTGTCTTCCCAGTGAGGGTCTTAACAAAAGATCTGCGTTCCACTGAGGGCCTTACTTCACCAAATAAGCAGTTTAGGGGGAGACTCGTCGTGAGATCGTCTCACAAGAGGCCTACTCATATCTTAACCCGTCCAATGATGACCCGTGTGCAATTAAATAAGATCAAACGATATTCAAAATAATCCTACCTTCACCGGACTTATGTAATGAACTTTCAGGATACTGCCTTAATTTGATTAATGTGGTGTGTACATGAATTTGCGAAACTTAGATTCATTCAAACGATGACAAAAATTACAAGATGTTCTTTAAAATTCGGATATCCGAAACTGATAATATAAAAAATTCTGGCATCGAATTTTAAAAAAAATTTGAACGAGAGTGACTTTTTTCCACAACCCTTGGAGCGCAATGGAACCATGGTAAACAAGAATTAATCGTTGGTACGTTTTGTTGGCAGAATGGTCCAATTTTTAGAGAGAGAATTTCAAATATTTAATCTTGTATTCAATACAAGCTAACTTATCCATTGACATTTGTCTATAAATAATTGCAAACTTTTTTTAAACAAAAGTTTTTTTTTTCCGACATGAACGAGGGCTGTAAACCGATCACTGTAACCTGATCGTAATTTTAAAAAATATTATATTGAATAAAAATAACTCAAATTATTTTGCTTGAAATACTTGGGAAAGACAATCACTTAATCGACTTCATTTGTTTTTTTTTCCCTAAACAGTAAATATTAACTAAAACTGTCAACCGACTGTAAATTTCAGTTGGAGCACCATGGATAAGTCGCTGTCGTGATTAATACATTTGCTGCTTGTTATGCTATCGGTCCCTTACCATCTGTCTTTGTCTCCAAATCTCTGTCTCTTCGGTCCCATTACTCTACAGACATTTTATATTAAAAATACTTCATTCTTATGTTCTTATTCAAGAAGTTAAGTTGTTCGCGTAAGCATCTCAATTACAAAAAAAATGAGCACTACGTCAATAATTCTTTTTTAGGCGCAAACATACGAAGAAAAGACAGGAGTATTTCATCCGATGTAACATAAAATCTCCCGATTACAAACACTAAAAACAATCGGTAACGTTGTCCTTGCTAGCTCCACCAAATATATTATCTTGTAATTATGATTTTTGCCGTTTATGGTAGTTTTTGTATTGTTTTTAGTAAGCAGATAAGCGGGACCATTACTTTTCTAACTTTGATGAACATCAACCAACAATTTATTAAATTGCTTTTCACCCAAATCTACTTACCTTGGTGAAACAATGGCATCTACTATGGGTCAAAAATAGAAATCACATTCAGGAAATGGCTTTCTCTGTTTAGTATGTTAACTGAGTGACATTTATTTTCGGGAATCTCTAAGGGTGTGTTTGGTTGAGTTGATTAGATAAGGATAGATTAATAGTCAAATATTTATCGTTAAAATTTTAAGATGTTTTAATAATCATTTTGACCCGATTTAAGATCCAATTTTATTAATCAAATAGTTATCTATAAAATTAGATCTTAAACCGGGTCAAAATGATTATTAAAACAACTTAAAATTTTAACGATAAATATTTGACTATTAATCCATCCTTATCTAATCCACTCAACCAAACACACCCTAAATGTACGATTTTCTTTTTTAGTCTTATAATTATTAAACTTGGTTGATTGAAAATCTGAGGATGTAGGGGGTTGAAACGGAGAAAGTTAAGGAAGATGGAAACCGGAAGTTTTATCAACACATCACTGTGTTTAATTTTAATATACAATACAGATTTTTAAATCGCAAAGAATTTTATCAGTGTTATCATCAAGTAGGCGTCCGAATTGGTGAAATAGACAAGGTATTGCAAAATGATCAAGAGTTCGATACGGTTTATTAAGTTAGCTTGATTTGTAAGGATAATTTAGTTTGAAGAATAAATGATGAAATTTGAAAAAGAAGAGATGATAATACTACAGCCTAGCCTCATGCACGTGTACTTGGTCCCACCTCCTCCTAAAACGTCTTGGGCTTCATCTTTGTCATCAGGCCGAAGGATCCTCTTCTTTAGTTTAATAAATAAGTAATTCTTGTACATGCTACAACAAAATCAACAGCTTGCTTTATCTCTCACAGAAATGAATTTAATATTTCCTTTTTATTTGACAAAAGGGGGCTATCGCAATCAACCTAAGTTTTCTCCAAAATGGCGAGGCAAAGTGTGAAGAAGTGGCCTATTTTACATTCGACTCTCGAAACCGTTGCCTAAAATTTAAAACCATACAAAAATGCAGGAAACTTGGAACTTAGTTTTTTACAAGAAAACAACTAAAGAGGAATCCTCCCAACAGATATTATATGACATAGCTCGAAAGGTCGATTTGTCACTTGGGTCGAGTCCCCCATGATCCAGGAATGACTCTTCTTGAGTTGTTGTTAAGAGGTAAGCTTGAAGTTATTCATAGTTAGACTGGGAGTTTCCATTTGTATGGTCACGAGTCCACACTCCTGCGTTCTGGCAATGTGAATTTCGTTAAAATCCTCAACCTTTTAGCGGCCATCTTGAAGTTACTGCAACATTGACAAAGCAAAGTACCAAATACATGATTTGAAGTAGAAATGACAAGAGAAAGCACATGAATTCAACTAATATTTATGAGATGACCGACCTAAATGGTTCTTCACTGAGTTGCTTGACTGCACCTTTGGCGTCCCAATACAGGACGTCATTCAGTGGATCTGAAATTTGGACCCCAAACATATCTTCCAGATTTCTATAAAGTTCGTCATATGAACTGACCAAAGAAAGGTCCATGGTGCGACCCATATCCTCAGATTCAAAGAAAACACCGGTTTCAAGATTCAGACCATCACATGAAGTGTGTTCCAGTGCATCATTCTGATTCGAACCAGATCCATCTGAACCATTTCCTGTTTTATCAGCAGGGCTAGTAGAACCGTTACCCGCATGGATTGAAGAAACAGTGTCGCTACCACAGCTAGTACACATTTGCTTCTCTGTTAGTATTGGTTGACCAAAAAGCACAAAAGGGGTTGCCTTCAAAACATCAGATAGCTTTGAACACTGAGTCGAATTTCCCATGGTCAGTGAGCAAGAAATGTTCTCAATATTGCCAGGCTTGGTGGCTATGTAGGGAATCGGGGTTCCGGTAGGTACAACAGCTTGATTGAAGCCGACTGGAAACAAACCTGGTTCCAGTTTACTGAGATGAAAATCTGATGATAATCCATATCGAGCATGCCTGGCTCCCTGCATGCCAGCAGGAGTGTTGTCTTCACGACAAACAAAGGGGATGCTGGACCCAAGTAGGAGATTGTTGCCTGAAAGAAATGGGAACGTAAGTTGGGAGTCAAGTGGGAGATCTGATTCATGAGGTAGTCTTAATTTCTTTTGCGGAGGTGAAAAAGGCGAGATATGAATGCCCGGCATGTTTGATACTAACTCTACAAGCCATGGGCTGACACGTTTCACATTTTGGAGTAGGTCAGGTTCATCCCAAGTCACCTGCATCGATTCGGCGTAATTAAGTCGCGTGAATCATAGTTGATTTATCATAAGGTCCTCAACAATTATAAGAGTTTTTTCATCCAAACTTTAATGCACACTACAATTAGGGGCAAGTTTTTTGATCCGACTATTCCCACAGTTCAAGGTACGAAATGAAAATGAATAAGAATATTTGCAATCAAAGTATGATGCATATATGCCCAAGATTTGATCAGCACGAAATACAGGGAATAGGACAGCAGGCATTTTTCACTGATGCAAACCATGGCAATTGGTGCTCGTGCAGAAGGTGCAGCATAAATACACTATTACTTATGTTCATTGTAGTTTTGAGTCTATTACAATAAGGTGGTAACTGTATCATGTAATGTACGAATATATGTTGATAAATATATCATAAAGAAAATGAAAGATCAAGGTGAAATCATGATCACGCAGATAGGGATCATGTAACAAGTTAAAACACAACATTCAACAGAAAATATATTACCTGCAGAAGCCTCCAAGGAGAATCAGGCCAGCGAATTGGGTCAGCAACCTGGACTGACAATATGGTTCCCATAAACCAACTTATACGCGATGAATCTTCTGTTTCAAATGCCATCTTGAACCTGATACCCGAGCTCCAACGTATTTGCAATGCGGCCTTTACAAGAGAAGCTTTAACACAGAACTCGGGCGTGCTAGCTCGAGGGTAGTAAATAACCTCAAAGGGTTGTCCACTGGCGGCAAGAGTGGCAGCTTCAATTACCGTTTCTACCTTCACTCGTTCTCTACCGATCAAACTTCCATTCCCAACCCCATTACCAATTCTTGCCAACTTATTCTCATCATCCCTCAAGAAAGTCGAAAACCCTCCATAAGGCATGGTAGAATTCCCCCCAGCTGGATTCCATCCTGATGGAATCTCAATTCCCCTCTTTGCACGCCTAATCCCAACGCAAAGATCGCCGTTTCCGGCCCTCAGAAACACTACGGAATCGCCAGCCACCAACTTCTTATGGTTCACAAAACTAGTCCACCCCGTGGTCAAGAGATGTCGCCTAGGTGCCCCTCTGTAAACATGCCTGAATTTCCAAGTTTCACCATGAACATCCTTGGCAAGAATTGTCTGAACCGGAAGATCCGCTGTGCAATCCAGCCTAGGAAAAATTATCTCTGCGCAATACCTAGGAACCGAAAAGCCCCCACCGTTGTTGGCATCAGATTGTGTTAATGTCTTGACAAACGAAGTGGATTTTTCTTGATTCTCAGGCCCATTAATCCCTAAAACCCCTTTATCATCAAAATCAACATCATCGCTAATCGGAACCAGACGAATTTTCGAAAAAACCTCATCTGTTTCGAGATCTGCCATGAATTTGATTGCAGAAATTGTACACGGTACGTAAGCAGGAAGCCTAGGAAAATTCCTGTAATCGACATTTCCAGAAGCCTGCTCAGCATGTCCCTGAGGAAAGTAAAACACTTTCGAGTTAACCGGCAGCATTTGCACCATGCTACCGGCACAAGCATGCCATAACTGAGAGTCCAAACATTTTTCAGTTTCTTTCACCATTTCCTTCGATTCTATAAAGGTAATCATTGCAGTTTTAGCAATAACTATCGCAAAATCTAACCCAAACTTTAGGTCACGGGAAGCCCTTCAACAATTTAAAAGGCGTCATACAGTGATGGCACTGCCACAAAAGAAAACGCAGAACATTTAGAAATCAAGAAAACTAAATTAAACCCAGAGAATTTCCAGTTTCTTACCTCTCTTATCTTCAGTAGGCAAGCAAACCCATCTGCAGAGACATCTAAACAAACTCAAATATTAATATTACTGAAAAAGAGGGAAAAAATTTAGAAATTGAATCTCAGAAAATCGCAGTCTCATCAATTTCGCCATCCAACATCTCATTTTTCACCCAAAACGGTTCACATCAGCACAAGAAACCCAAGAATACCCGAGAAAATTTGAGTCACTTTTGGTAGACAAAACAATCAACACATAAAGATCGAAACAAAAGCAAAATCAAACGATCCTGAAAGAATCAAAAAAATCTGATTAAAGACGCAAAGATCCCAGTGAAATAGGAACAGATGAAAACCCCTTTGGCTTTTCTTTACTTCAACTCTCTGTTTCTCCCACATTTACACTCGACTCCATTCACACAAATAAACCGATCTCTCTCCGACTCTCTCTTATATATACAATATATACATACATGTATGTGTATGTGTATGTATATCCGTTAAGTCTTAACACGTACACAAAGCGTCTTTCAAGCAAGTCCTTTTCTTTTTCCATTCACCTCACGAGTAAAATAATTGTTTCTTCTCTAGGGGAAAAAAATTGATTTTTTCGCAGAACTATTATATAATATAAATTCCCCACATTTTTTCTTCGGATCTGAAGAACCTTCCGATGTATATAATAAACCAATTTATGACTCAGATTTTATTGATTTTAATGTAAGGCAAAAACTTGTGTGAGACGATCTCACGGGTCGTATTTGTGAGACGGATCTCTTATTTGGATCACCCATGAAAAAGTATTATTTTTTATGCTAAGAGTATTACTTTTTATTGTGAATATGAGAAGGGTTGACCCGTCTCACGGATTATGACCCGTGAGACGGTCTCACATGAGACTCACTCTTAATGTAAAACTTTTTATTTTAATAATATTTTATGATTTTATTCGATTATGATAATATATTTTATCTGTATATTCATGCAAGCTGCATAGATAAAGTCATTGAATATACAATAGATATCATGATGTTTGTGTCGCAACGTAAGATTATGGAACTCATTAGAAAGTGTATCGTATATTCTAAACAGATTTTTAGTCCAATCAGCCGCTTAAAACAAGAATAAAGTCGTTCGAGCTGGAGACTAGCATATGTGATGTAAACATCATGTTTCATTGGCAAGGACATGTAGATGTCCATTCACACAGATTAGTAATAATATGATGATGCATTGAACAACGCTCCCTCGAACTATCCAAGTGGTTCCCACTTATCGAGTAGAATTGTCCGCAGTTATGGTTGTACACCATTAGCCCTTTGACCCGAGACAATGTAGGGGCTATACGTACTAACATGCACTTTGATCCATTTACCAACTCCATCGAGGGTTATCGGGTGTCGAGGTTGGGTGTAGTTTCGAAATACGTAGGAGCAAATGCATTGTAGTCGGGGATTCACCGTTCGCCTATGGGTGAAGATATCCTATGTGATCTGATGAGTTAACAGTGTAAGGAGTCTCTGGCCAACACAATAAATGTGCTTTAGGGAAAGATGTTTTCCTAGTTGTACATTAGGGGATCATGGGGGAGATGCTACTAGACGCTCTTAACATGATCTTATGGGTGCAATCAGAAACGAGTTCTGACATTCTTGATCAAGGAGTTGATGAAAAGAATGAGGTTAACTAGGGTAAACCCGGATAAGAATAAATGTTATTCTGAATCACATTGAGATGTGAACCCACGGCTATCTGCATCCCTGAACCATTGAAGACCACACGAGTATCGGATTCTGTGTTCCGTTGAGATAGTCAAATTTCAAGGAGTTGGAATTTTGGGACTATAGTTTGATAGATATCAAACATAAAGCTTATAAAAGAGTTTTTGAACTGATTCCATATGATGAAAGAAATAGAAGTTAACATGATGGCTAAATAAGGAAAGAGAGTGAAACTATCTGTTTTGTGAAAGAGTTCATTAAAACTGACAGCTGCCAAATATGGTAAGTGAAATTTTGATATTCGAAATTTTTCGATTTTCATTATATGAACAACACTTGTCTCCATGATATATCGGCACTTTTAGATCGTCGATCGGGGTTATAATGAGTTCGAAATTATTTATTTAGTGAATTTAAAATTTACTAAATAAACGTTGGTACTAGTAGTGGTGGCTACTAACATGTACAATTTCCCATGAATGTTCTAGAGGAGTCTAGAATTAAATTAACCAAGAGTTAGTTTATAAATTAAATAACTGTTATTTAATTTAATGAGCATATACATGTATATATTTTATATGGTGATATAAAATGTGTGTATATGTTATTATTATATCATGTATTATTAAAATTTAATAAAAATATTAATTATTAATTATATGAGAGTTTAAATATAATAAAATTATTAGAGTCCTTGTGAAAGAAAGACTCCTAATGAGGACAAAAACTTGTGTGAGACGGTCTCACAGGTCATATTTGTGAGACAGATCTTTTATTTGGGTCATCCATAAAAAAATATGACTTTTTATGCTAAGATTATTACTTTTTATTGTGAATATGGGTAGGGATCTTGAATCTTGAGATTTGAGATCTTAGGTTTTATTTAACCCATGGGCCATGGGCTAACCCGAGCCCATCGGGTTAGGCCCAATTCAACCCACGGCCCGAGCGATTGGGCCCGTTTAGGCCCGAATTTAAATGGGCCAACAAAATCAAAACCCAACCCATTAAATTTTCTTGTCGGGCTGGGTCAACCCAGCGGGCCCAGCCCATATTGACAACTCTAGGTAGGGTTGACCTGTCTCACAGATTAAGATCCGTGAGACGGTCTCACATGAGACTCACTCCCTAATGAGATTACTAGTCAAAATCTATACATACACCATTAGGACTCATAATTGAATACCATAAATTATTGCACACAAAATACAAAAAAAATCTTCCTTCCTTGATGGAAAAACTCACGGCCATATTGAGTTGCAAACAAATCAAGTCTTGTAATTTTTTTTGATTAATGACTTAATTAGCTTGAATAATGATTGATTATGAATCAATTAACTTTCCCATTATGAAAAGTTCTCGACCAATTTCAAAAGATTTGAGAAAATTTCGGCCAAGTTTTCCTTCTACCACCGCGTCGTCGACGCCACTATCACCGGATTTTGGAAATTCGGAGTACACAATCTCAACGCACAAATCGCTTGTAATTTCTAGTGCAATCCAAGAGAGGAAGAAAGTCTTCGATCGTGGACCTGATTAAATGATAAAAAAGAAAAGTCGTTCGTAGAAATTTACAAGAACGACAATCTCCGCGTAAAAACCGGAATAGTCTGGAGTCCAAGCGTTTAGAACGCAAAAGTATAATTCTAAACACTCTCTGAATGTTTATAAACGCACGACGCCCAAAAACAAAAATTTTAAACTTTCGATGCATCTTGAGTGCAAAAACACGATGTCCCGTTGACCTTCAACATAACAACAAAAATGTTTAAAAAGCAAGCTTTATCTGTTTTTTTATTATAAAATTATTATATTTATTCTGTTGCTTATTGCTATGGATCTGAGATCAGTGGGGGTTAATATGGTGACTGTTAAGATTGGAACTTGGACCTAACTCAACCCCAAAAGCTAGCTCAAAGGGGGAGGGTTGTTCAAGCCAATATATACCACTCAAAGGTTATTTATCCTACCGATGTGGGACAATATTAACACACCCCTCTCACGTCCAGGAATGAACATCTGGAGCGTGGAGTTTACAAATGACCCAATTATGGGTAGAACGGGTGGCCTAATTATAGGCAGTCCAACACATAACGGTGAAACCCGGGCTCTGATACCATGTTAAGATTAGAACTTGGACCTAACTCAACCCCAAAAGCTAGCTCAAGTAGGGAGGGTTGTTCAAACCAATATATACCACTCAAATGTTATTTATCCTATCGATGTGAGACAATATTAACAGTGACCAAAATAAATTTACCCCAGACAATATATCAACATTTTTTTTGAACAAATCAAGAATGGAGAGACTGTCTTTACTCGATCACATTTCTCTTTTTGTGAACAAGTGAAACTTTCATTAATCAGCTATAACAAGGAACAAATGAAGCTTGGAGATTATTTCGACACCAGACTTAGCAAGAATTCTCTTGCCTCCTAATAAAAAGACAAGACATATTCGACAATTCTTTAAAATTAGAAATACAATCAATGATTCATCCTATAGATATATATTATCCACTCAACGACGTCTGATTGTTTGAATTATCACCAAAGCATCTGACTCAAGGACAACACACATTCTTGAAACTAGTTACTCTGTACACGCGATGCGTGTGTGTACAATTTTTTTCATTATCAATGGACTAAAGTGAAATTTGACAAATTATGGAGGGATTAAATTGATATTTGAATGGTTAAAATAAAAAAATAAAAATAAAAGTGTGTGTTGTATTTAAAAAAAACAAAAGTAAGGGTAAAATTGAAAAAAAAGTTGATGTCATCTCTAAATAATTACAATTGACCAGCTGAATTTATGTCTTATGTCCATCCAAACCATGTCATTTCGATGTTTCCAGACAAACAATTTCTTTTTCTCTCGACTACAATTTTGTCACCTCTCGTAGATATCTGGAAAGGCTAGTGTTTCATCAATTTGTATGTGGATGGGTGCAAGCGACCAACATCTTTTCGCAAATGAATTAGAGAGATATTACAAAAATTGTTACTCTTCATTCCAACTCAATCCGTGTTCGAATAACAAGCTAATACCAAAAAAAAAAAAATATCGACTCATTTCACCATTGCATATACACAAAAACTCTTGTGAGACGGTCTCACGGGTCAATTTTGTGAAACGAATATTCTATATGGGTCATCCACGGAAAAATATTACTTTTTATGTCAAATATATTAATTTTTATTGTAAATATGGACAGAATTGATCCGTCTCATGAATAAAAATCAGTGAGACCGTCTTACAAAATACGTACTCTTACATATAATACAATATATTGCAACACGAGTTTTGAAATCACGAAATCTATGTTTTATAAAGCCTTTTTTATACTGATAAACAAAAAATATCTATCTATCAAATTACAAAAACATTATATTTTTTATTAACTAAAAAAAATCATAAAATATTATTTTAGAAAATATATATCTTATCTAAACGATCAATCATATCACAATAAATTATATTGTTTATCTCTATCTATATTTTTAAATTTTAAAATAATCATATCATTATAAAATAAAAAATTACCATAAAAATATTTTTAAAATTTAATATAAAATACAAATATTAAAACAAAATAATTCGAAACAACAAATTAAATTTGCATGCATGCATCAAAGCGCTAGTATTATATAAAATGTAAGTAGATTAGAATAGAAGAGATGATTAGGAGTTGATAATCGTGGTGAATTCTTCAAACACGAGATGCGGTACTTAGAATTTCTTCTCACAAAAGAATCTTTAAGCCTAGAACACGAGAGAACACCTAAGGCCTTTGAGAGAAAGAAACTTTGTATTACTTGAATGATTTTCCAATTTGGATGGTTACGAACGAATTGGATGAGCTGAGTTGGTACAATTCACTGAATCAGATAAGAGTTTGGTTTAGGAAAAATGAGCAAGGGATATATATCTGTGTGATATGACTTCAACCGTAATCTGCAAACAAGGAAATGAACTCGTGAATGAGCGTTGGAGGGATGTCCGACGTGACCACTCTGATGCTTAAGTCAGCAAATGAAGATGAAAGAAAAAGACTGTATATGTGTGAATATACGTGAATGACAAGATTTCAGAATATGCGGTCTCTCTTTTAAATGTAAAACATACCTGCTATTTATAAGAAGAAAATCACATGATTATCTTGTTTTCAGTGCCCACTTACTAATTAGGATAATATGATTAATCATACAACAATTTCTCTGACACGTCAAACCCATGTAGTTATGACAATAATGATTGTCGAGCATAATGTGTTTATACTGATGCACTCAAGTGAAGTGCTGTTTTCGAGATAGCTGGGGTAGAAGTATAATTACATGCATCCATCCTTAATTAAGATATTAATTAACAAAAATTGACACCAAATTTATAGACGAGTCACACCTTAGATGCATACAATTAATTATAGACCCTACTTATTATTAATATAATGTATCCATCGATATTGCGGGTTTTTTTTAAAATATTATAAATTAAAAAAATTATTGTAAAAATATGGAAAATTTTGAACTTTTGTAAAACTATAATAATCCGGGATAGTAAGTCCCGGATTCATAAATTTTTTTTTTTAAAATAAAAAAGGAGAAAAGAGGGTGGAGCACCGATTTTTTTTTTTAAAAAGGAGATTGGCGACGGTTAACAAAACCGTCGCTATTTGCGACGGTAAGACAAAACCGTCGCTAATTGCGACAGTTTATCAAAACTCGTCGCAAAGGCAAATCCGTAAAAATCTGCTGCGGATTCTAATAAAATCTAGAGGTATTCAATCTAAACTTTTAATGACTCTATATATGTTTAGTGGTATTCAACATGGATTTTGGTAGAGTTTTGAAAAGTCATGTGGTATTCAAACTTGACTTTTTAAAACTCTACAAAAGTCAAGAGGTATCCAAAAAATCCATAGATTTTCAAAGATTCTTATTTTATTATTCATGTACAAACCTTGAAGCCTTATGTACAGTTGCAGAAAATCTAAAATATTCTTCCACATATACCAAAGATTTTGATGGACTTTCTTTTTTGAAAAATATGCTATCTCTCTTCTATCTCAAGTCATCTCTAGTGTCCTTCTCTCTCTCGAAAAAATTTCTTCTATTCAAAGGTATGATTGGTCAATCTTGAATTTATTATATTGCCAATATTTATGTATAAAAATAGATGAATTGTTGTTTTTTTCTTGAATCATTATGATTATTGTATTTCATAAATTGTTCATTTTAATAAAATTTTATTATGAACTTATAAAAATATTGTTCATTAATATGTTGAATTGACATAAAGAATTGAAATTTTGATTTCAATAAATTGGATAGTTCATTTTTCGTTTTTCACAAATTAAATTTATTTAACCTTTAAATAAGTAAAATTTATTTACATTTTCATGAAATAAAAAAAATTTAAAATTTAATAGGTTATACATGTCCAATAATTATTTAAAAGAAATTAATAAAAAAATAAATCACAATTATAAAAGTTTACAAAAGTTTACAAAAATCTAGAAAAAAAATCTATAAAAGTCTATGAAATATGTTTTACAATTCCATGAGATTCTATAAAAGTCAATCAAAATCCA